>NC_038250.2:19639684-19840647 GCF_000004515.6 Glycine max
CGATGTTAATGCATATACGTTTTTCAAAAAACGATGTTAACTAATGATGTTAACATCGGTTTTTCAAAAACCGATGTTAACGTATGATATGTTAATATCGGTTTTTCAAAAAAACCGATGTTAATATAAACTTTTTTTTAATTATTTATATATTTTAAAAAAAATCATATATTGCGTTATTAATTATGTTTTAATTAAAAAATATAATAATTAATAAACAATAATAAATTCAAAAGGTAAACATTTAAAAATTAAACTAAATTTTTAAAATGAATTTCGTAATTTTAATTTTATTATTTCATGATTATTATTTAAATATAACACACATTTATATAAATTATTTGATATTAGTTAATTTGAAAATAAAAAAAAACTATTTTTAATAATAGAGTTTAATTTTTATAGAATGTTAAAAACAATTATATTGTAAAAAAATTAAAATTTATTACTAATATATTTTGATTTAATTATTATAAAAATAAAAAATTATTTTTTTCTTCATAAAAAGGTAAATGGAGAATATTGTTTAAAATTTTTATGAAATCCTACTATATTTATATTATCGTATTATCTTTAAATTAAAAATAAATTAAAATATTTGTATATATTAATTTGATATATTGAAAATATATGTTACAGTGGTTTAATTTAAATAATTATAGTTATCTCATATATTTGTAGTATTTAAAAAAAAATGATATTTTCATTATTTTTAAACAAATTTTTCAAAACAAAAATAAAAATATTTTTATGAGACACGAAAATTATGTTTTAAGTCTTTAAATTTAGAGTTAATTATAATCCACATGTAATTTTTTTATTACATTTGTCATTTTTTTATTATTTTTAACCTCATTTGTTAATTATGTGATTTTTTTGTTAATAAATTTAATAAAAAAATTATTTAGGAAAGAAGAAACAAAGAAAAATAATTATATTTAAATAGTGATGAATTTTTTTGTCAAAAGTTATTTTAATACTCAATTAAATATATTTTAATACTCATTTAGGAAAGAAGAAACAAAAAAAAAACATTTCGGATTAATTATTTTTAGTCTATTTTTTTAAAATTCTAATTTTAATATTTGAACAAATATTTGGCTTGTCAAAGTCTTCAAAGTTTTCTTTATCTTTATATTTTGCCGTCAAATTTATTTGTAAATGGACTTTTATATTCAAATTTGATTTTATTATTTATAAATGGACTTTTTTCTTTATATAGAATTGTGATTGTCTTAAATTATAAATTTTAAGGTGGGTGACATGGACAAAGGTAACTTGTACTATAATAGAATGATTATTGTATTAGGCTTCATTTTTAAAAATAATGTACTTTTAGTGTTTAAAAACTAAAAATAGGTAAAGGATGCCTTGTTATTTTTTAAAATATTTTTGTGATATATATAATGTTAATATATAAATTATTTAGTTAGATATTAATTTTTAAATTATTTTTAAATATAAAATGATTCTTATTTTCTTTAATTTCTAAAATGAGACAACATTTTATACGTATTCATGTAGCAATGCATCTAAATAGTTTAAAATTGTGTAAGCATTTATCAACATAAATATCCAAATACAAATAATTTATTAAAATTTAAATACTTATAACAAATTCCTATACAGTAAAAGCTTTTTGAAAATATATTAATTAAACTTTTTTTCAAACGGGCATAATACTATCGTGCCGAAGCCTATAAAACATTACCCCACCTAAAATAAAGTTATATTTTTTTCTGACATAAAATAAAGTTATATATAGACAACATTAACTTAAACTCGTACAATATTAATATATATATATATATATATATATATATATATATATATATATATATAAACAAAAGAAATATATCCTTTATTTCTAGCATACGTAAAAGGGTCCTCAAAAGCTTATACTAATCCAATAGTTTTACTGGGCCGGGTTGGGTTGCAATGCACCAATTGTTTACCTTCTCCAAACTAAAACCCTTATTCTCAGAGTCTATAAGACTCATTCATCACATAACCACAAAACCTTCGCTCGCGTTCACAACACAAACCCTAGAAGCCAACATTTTTCAGGGTGGGTCTCTCCGTCGCGTGCTAATCCATATAGTCCGAGCTTGTTGTTTTTTGTCTGCTAATGTCATATTGAGATTTGATTACGTTGATAATTTTTTGTTGCCTTTCAGAGCGAGTGCGAGCAGAGGTAGTGGAGTGCGGATGTGTAATTGAATTGCCAGAATTAAAAGTATGTTTATTTCGGATTTCTTTCAATATTATTTTATTTTATTTTTCAATTTTTTATTTAGAACTATTCCTATTAGCTCCAAGCCTACTTTCAATTTTGGAATGAAATAAACAGTGTAGCAGCTTTGAATATTTGTTTTGTCCTTTATAAAAGTTCTTAATGGATGTGCATGGCCATTGGCAGAGGAAGGTTCAATTTTTTTTCTCTTGCATTTCTTGTCTGGGCCTTTTTTTGTTATAGGACCTATTAATAATTATGCTATTTTTATATCACTAAAGGTGTCTAGCTTAGTATGGTGTATGAGTTGTTTGTAAAATTCTGATATTTTTTTTTATTTCTATGGATAATATAGGTGTTTTAGATTTTAAGTGGGAAAGAAATACTTTATTGTCTAAACAGCAGAGCATTGATGTGTTTTATTCCAACTCTAGGTAATATATTCACACAAAAATTAAATTAATATTTCTCTTAATTTATTTTAACTTTTATACATGGTTAATTATCTTTTAATTCAAATGGTGTATTTCCTTTAAACTTAGATATAAGTAAAAAATAAGTAAATGAGTTGGAATTTTAATTCAAATGATATAAGGAAATACACTTATTTGTTACTTATATCTAAGTCTAAAGAATGCTTCAATGTAAAATTAATAGACTATAGTATATGATATGTACCAAAAAGAGAACTAGGTATAGTAAATGATGTTCAATTTGCACCACCTATACTATCTTGTTCCCTCACTCTAGTTTTGGACATACACCGAATCTATGGATTATAACTTATAACAATAGAGGAGACTCATTAATAAAGTTATTAACTCTGTTAATATTTGTAAGAGATAATCTAATTCATCAAAATTAAAAAAATAGTTAATTTATTTGATAATAATAAATGTCCTAAATTAATATACTTTTTAAAAAATATCATTATTATAAATGTTTCTCTCTCCTCAAAATACATGTAAATATAATTTCTCTCGTTTAGTTTTGCTTTTGAGTGTAGCATTCATATTGATATCTATTTTTCGAAATGATGATTGATGTAGGTGTTCATTCAGTTATTTCTTTGATTCTTGCTTTCATTTTGGACCGTGCTGCTCATCATCACAGGTACAAATGTTTGTTACCAATGAATATTTTTATTACGTGCTCACTGCCATTAATGACAATTGATATATGCTAACTATGTAACTGTTTACGTGTTGCTTAGGATCTTTCAGGAATAATTTGGAGACGGTAATTGTTTATTTCAAACAAAGTTGGTTTTCTTATAATTGTTATTACATTATTAATTTATTTTTTTATTTGATCATGCAGTATTTTAATGAAGTTAGATCATTGGAAGCAGTTAGATTCAAGGCGCTTTGCATCCAGTGGGCACAGTATTATCTAAAATTTAGAAATCAAACATAGGATGTTAGACAACTATGTAACTTTAGGTTACTTAATTAGTTTACATACTTTGCATTACATTTTTTACAATTGTTGTTTCATTTTAACATTGAATAACCTTTGTTGATAGCTAGTTTTTTGCTAAAACTTATTTGAAAGCATAATGCAAATGATATATGTTGTGTGCTGTGTGGTTTGATTTTAAATTTACAGGTTAAATTTTGGTTTTTTTGTAAGAACAGAGACATTATTTAAAAAAAATTCCTGAAAACAACATCGACTTTTTGGAAAAATCGATGTTAACGAATGTATTAATTTAACAGTTAACATCGGTTTTTTTACAAAAAAATCGATGTTAATATCGAAAACGTTAACATCGGTTTTTTTGGAAAAACCGATATTAACTAACGTTAACATCAATTTTTTTGTAGAAAACCGATGTTAACTGTCAACATTCACACATTTGTTAACATCGGTTTTTTTTACAGAAAACCGATGTTAACTAACGTTAACATCGGTTTTTTCAAAAAACCGATGTTAAGTTTCAACACTAACACATTCGTTAACATCGGTTTTTTTTTACAGAAAGTCGATGTTAACTTTCAACATTAATATACATTTTTTGGGTGTAATTCATATTAGCAACATCGGTTATTTATATAACCGATGTTGGTAATTTTACGTTAACATCGGTTTTTCAAAAACCGATGTTAACGATAATACTATTAACGTCGGTACTTTCAACATCGGTTTAAAAACCGATGTTGAAAGTCATAAATAACCGATGTAGAAAGCATATTTTCTAATAGTGATTGTACTTTTAATATATTATAAACAATGATTATGTTTCTAAAAAGAAAATATATTTAACTTTTTTATTTTTTATTTTTTAAAAAAATATATTTTAAGACAATTTTTTCAAAGAAAAAAATCTTAGAATTTCTAAAAGGGATTTTGGGAAAACTATTTTAAAATCCTCTTTTTTTTAATAAAGACATTCCAAGAATCCATTTTTTTTTTGGAAACTAATTTCTAAGAGGGTTCTTGATAAAACCATCTTAGAAATTGGATCTTTTAAAACAGTTTGAAAACAGTCGTGAAAAGTATTACTTTTCACGACTGTAGCTTGAAAGGTGAGAAAATCATCGTAAAAAATTCTTCATAATAGTTGTGGAATGCAATTTTTTTGGTAATGTATGCTTACATTGCATCATGCGATGCATATAAAACTAGTAATTCTGAGTCTTGCAATAAATTTACTTATGAATTTACATTCATTTACATTTGCTTACATTATTTTCGTTGATATACAAGAATAATTTTCCTTGGAAAGTCCTGCAATTAAATATTACAATACTGATGATTTTCCTGCCGTATATAAAAACAATATATTTTTTCCTTGCAAATTTATATTCTCAAGAATATTCGCAAGAAACAAATATATTTCTTGGGATTTTTCTTACCAGTTTTATTTTCCAGTAAAATACATATATTGGCAACAAAAAGCGTAGGAATTTTCTGCAGGAAAAACACACATTTCTAGTAGTACCAAGATCATTTGATTTTGCTTTTGGTTTGTTTTATCTCTCCAATGTAAATAATAATAATAATAATAAGAATAATTTCCTTGATACCCAAGCATGAAGGGAAAACATCCCCGGAATGAAACTAAACAAAGAATAATAAAGACTAAACAAAGAATAATAAAGACTCCACTGTTGGGAATTTCAATAAACCTTATAAAATACTAAATGAGCATCAAACACATTACGTCAGATTATCGAGAGGTTTCAAGGAATACCTGGGTTTATAGTGCTTGATCAACACGCAGCGGAATCTTACAGCCATCACGAACAATTGGTTTTATGACCTTCCTCAACCAAATAACTTTTTTCCTTATGGGACCTTTGTTTTCTCTTCAGATGGGGAGAGGAGAAAATGTTTGTTGCTTTGGTGTATTGGGGACCATAACCATGCCTTAGGTTTTAACCTATTAGGGTTTTCATTATCCCCTAATGGGTCAAATTGGTTTCCACTCATTAAGCCCACATCAATTTTCTATTGGCAGTCTAATGGGCTCACTGAATTAGATCACTTTATATTAAACTCATCTAAATGTAAATAACTAATATAAATGTTATAATATAATATGTAGTCCATATTAATTAATTAGGAATTATAAAATTCCTAACAATCTCTCACTTAGGCTTCATATTAACCTTAGACATTTATATCACAAAATTCTTTAGGCGCGCAACCGTATGTTATTCACTTTTAGACTCCTTTTATACAATTTGGTCCATCTCATATAGCAACAAGAAACCACTGTAGTTTTCATCACAATTTAGCGTGACTGAGCCACATTGATCACCATTGTTACTCATACTCGATGACATAGATCAAATATGGATAAGCGGCATGGAAATTACATACAATGTGATCTTAATCATGTCTATTTCCAACTAGTCCAAACTTTATTCTTTATAGAAATCAATCCAAAAATGCAATACAAATATTGCACACAAAACAAACTCAGAATAGAATGATAAACATCAACTTTATTTCTGTAGAAAATCCAAATAACAAAATGTTTGTAAACCGTAAGATATAGAACATGAGTAAGACTCCCACTAAACTAAGGTACTATCAGGAATTATACCCATATGAGCAGTGTGCTCGTGAAAAATTTTAGTATCATACCTTTAGTAAGTGGATCAGCTGGCATGAAATGAGTTCCTATATGTTTTATACAAATTTGTATTTTCTAAATTCTTTATTTAATAACCAAATACTTTATGTCAACAAAAAAAACTTTTACTTAGTTGAATCCTTAATAAGACTGCTATGATATTGTCTCAATAAACACCTGATGGCTACTTAATGTTGGCAACAACAGGCAAGCCAGTTACAATAATTTAGCAATCATAAATTCTAGTATGATGTCTCATAGCAAAATATTAACTCTACCAACATGGTTAAATGTGAATCCTTATGTGAAGTGATTTCTATTAAGACATTCTGAAATAATTGAAGTCAGAATACCCAATGATCTCTAAACTTCTAGACTTTCGATATGAAAACATGTAGTTCCTTGTTCTCTTCAATTAACGCATAATGCGATTTACTACTTCTAGTGTTGCATACTAAAATTACTCATATATCACCTTAGGACTCCCACAAAAATAATTTCAAACTCTAAATTTTATACATGCAGATTTGGGATTCATATAATATGAGTAATTTAAACCATAGTAGTAATAACAACAACAATTAAAGAAGAGAACAATAAACATGTAATGCACAAATAATCTTTATGGTAAATTTCAAGACCCAAACAAGATACCTAGCGCACCATTAATCCTCAATCTTTGGATTGAAAAAAGACTAACTGCAAGTGGTACTCTCAACGCATTGATCAAACATTAGTGATAAGTCCTGTCAAACAAAGGTTGTCTTTGGACACTCCATTGCTTACATGAAAAACTTATATGATGATTATTCCAGTCAAATAATGATTGTCTTTGAACATTTCATTATTCACATGGAAAATCACACTATTTATAATCACCACATGTTTACCATTGCAAGCATGTAATTATTCTGCCAAATTATGTCTTCCTTTGGGCCGAGCACAATTCGCTTGAATAATTCCATGTAAATTCAATCAAATCAACTTACGTAGCAGAGGTTACTTAGGTAACATGTTGTTTCAATTAATTTAACCAAAAAATACAAGACAATTTAATATAATAAATGGGAGGTCTTAAAATTACACAAATTTCCTTAAAATTACACAATTTAACCAATAGAATCCTTTGAAGATACTGGACAAAAGGTTTCTTTATAGTCAATGCCTTCCTTCTGAGTAAAGCCTTTAGCAACTAGACGAGCCTTATATCTCTCGATATTACCCTTTGAATCCTTCTTGGTTTTAAATATCCATTTACAACTAATAGGTTCCACACCTTCAGGAAATTTGACTAGATCCCAAACTTCATTGTCATTCATAGACTTCATCTCATCCTTTATGGCGTCAATCCAATTTTGAGAGTTAGAACTACGCATAGCTTGACAGAAGTTGATTGGATCATCCTCTGTTAAACCAACACCATCCTCATGTTCTTGGAGAAATATAATATAATCATTTGAGATTGCATTTCTCCTCTCTCTAATGGATCTCCTTAATGACACTTCTTGAGGTTGTTGAGGTTGCTCTAAAGGTATTTGAGGGAGAACCTCATTGTTGTCTTGTTCTGGAACAATGTCAATAGTTTGAACATTGTCTTCTATTACTGGAGTTGTTTCTTGAACAGTAATAGGTACGGGGACTTGATCACTGTAAATAATAGGTTCTTCCTCAAAGACAACATTTCTTATGTTCTCTTCCTTCCCAAACATAACTTCCTCAAGAAATCTCATATTTCCCATCTCGAAGAGGGTCTTAAGGTGGGATTGTAAAATTTA
Organism: Glycine max; assembly: GCF_000004515.6. Lineage (NCBI taxonomy): Eukaryota > Viridiplantae > Streptophyta > Magnoliopsida > Fabales > Fabaceae > Glycine > Glycine max. The sequence goes on from NC_038250.2 coordinate 19,647,777, forward strand.
TAACCTCGAGAGCATTCAGCATAGCCAACAAAATAACAACTAATTGTTCTTGAGTCCAGCTTTCTTTCGTGTGGCCCATAAGGCCGCGCCTCAGTTGGACAACCCCAAATGTGCAAATGTTTAATGTTTGGCCTTTTACTAGTCCAAAGTTCATAAGGAGTTTTATTAACTGCTTTACTTGGCACCCTATTAAGGATGTAAACTGCGGTCTTTAAGGCTTCTCCCCAAAGTGACTCTGGTAAAGAAGAATGACTAATCATACTTCTCACCATATCCTTAAGAGTTTGGTTTCTTCGTTCTACTACACCATTCATGCTAGGTTTTCCCGACATAGTGTATTGCATAACAATTCCACCATGGTTGTCAAACTCTAGAGTCAACTCGTAGACTCTTAAGAGTTTACGAGTTTACTTCAGTCCCGCGAGTCAACTCGGTAGTAAACTCATTTTTTAGCAAACTCGGAGCAGACTCGGTGGACTCGGAGTGGACTCGTGCAAACTCGCGAGTCTGGTCCGAGTTGCGTGAGTTTAGTTGGAAAAAAAACCCACGAAACAACATCATTTTTACTGTGAATCGTTTTAGGGATTTGCTTCCCTTCATGCTTGCTCGTGCATTTTTTCTTTCTCCCTCAAAACCTCACACTGTCACACAGCCACCCCATAGAAGAGTTGGAGGAGTTGCTCAGAGCCTTAGAGTTAGAGGACAACCTGTTCTGTCGGAAGCCGCAACACGTGACAGCAGACAACGTGTGACGCGGCAGCGTGCGGTGGTCCACAACGGTAACAGACAACCTTGTTCATTTGGAAGCCGCGAGTCCCAACTCCCACGAGCACGAGGTCCATGACGAGCACAACCCACATAAGAATTTCTGAAATTTCATGGTGTTAGGCATAGGCTGGTATCATTGTATTTTGCTCTTGTTTTTTACGAAGTAGCCATAGCCTTGCTACTTCATAATGTATATGACTGATCTCCATAGAAGTTGAAATATTGATTGTTTTAGTTTGTCTGTCAAGCATCCTAATACAGTTCAAATACACTGATAAAATTATGTGTAGTCATGTAGTGTCACTAGTGTGTTGTCTGCCTGTCAAAGTTCATTTAATAATAATTGACAACCTGCTAACGTTAGAGTCTGGAGACAAGATTATAGGTTCTGGGTAACAGCTTCATTTGTATTTATTTTTTGATTATGCAACTCATCGCCATATATTGTATATTGAGCAACTCTAGCTGGCTAGGTGCATCCTTAGTAGTTTCAAAAGTTCCTAGCCATATCATATCCTAGTTGCATTTTTCAGAATTAGCAGCAAGCCAACAACAAAATATATTTGTTGAATTAAATCACTTGAATTTGAATGAATCCAAATTAGTATTTCTATATTTGCTTCTATTAGGAAAGAGGATCGAGGTCAGCCACAAGCTAAACCAAGACCTCTATAAGCTGCTGAATCCAAATTTGGATCTCCTGCTTCATATATTTTGAGCCTATTTGCATATATTACTGCAAGTCTGCAACAAATTTATATCTAAGCTGCTGTAAAAAAATTAATTAATTAGGTTTGGATTATGTGGCTGATTCTTCTCATATTATAGATAAATCAGGCAACAAATTTATGTGGATTATGTGGCTGATTCTGCTCATATCTGCAACAAATTTATATCTAAGTTGTAGTAAAAAATAACCTATGCAAGCAGGCAATGAGTACTCATATTATGTTTGGATTATGTGGCTGATTCTGCTCCTTTGAGAAGTAATTGCTAATTGGTTGTTACTTGCTACTTGCTGCTAATTCTGCTGCTAATTTTGTTGCTACTTGCTGCTGCTACTTGCTAATTGCTGTTGCTACTTGCTGCTAATTTTGTTCCATTTTAGTATGTCTGGGACTGGGAGTGGGAATGGATCAAATTCATCAAATGCCAATACAGGCACATCCACAGGTGCAGCAAGCAGAAGCAAAAATGCTCCAGGAAATAGGACTGATATTGGGTGGAAGCATGGGACAGATGTTTTAGGGAATGGTAAAAAAGTTAAGTGCAACTACTGCTCAAAGATCAACAATGGGGGAATTTTCATATTTAAGCATCATCTTGCTGGGACTAGATAGGATTCTGAACCTTGTGCTTCAGTGCTTGAAGAAGTTAAGATGCTTATGATGAACATTGTTGCAGAGGTTGCTAATGCATCAGAGAAGAGAAGAAAGTTGAACATTATTCATGAAGAAGGTACTGAGGGAGTGGAAGTGGAGTCAAATAGTAGTCAAAGTGGAATACAACGAAAAGGGATGCTTGCTTTCAAAGGAAGAAGAAAAGCAAAATTTGTTCAGGCTAGTGGTGGTGAGGGAGTTCAAGCAACTTTAAATTAGTTATATAAAAAAGGTGACAAAGATAAAGTTGATTATCAATGTGCTGAATTTTGGTACACAAGTGTTATTCCATTCAATGTTATTAAAAATCCAGCTTTTGCAAAATTTTGTGACATGGTTGGGAGATATGGGGTTGGCTATAAACCTCCATCATATCATGATATCAGAGAGAAGCTTTTGAAAAGAGCAGTGGCCAAAACTGATGTAATGCTTCAAGAATTTAGGGATGAGTGGAAGAAAACTGGTTTCTCAATTATGTCTGATGGGTGGACTGATAAAAAAAGACGTTCAATTTGTAATTTTTTGGTGAACAGTCCAAAAGGGACTGTATTTCTTTATTCATTGGATACCTCAGACATCTAAAAAACAGCTAACAAAGTGTTGAAGATGTTGGATGATGTAGTGGATTTTGTTGGAGAGGAGAATGTAGTGCAGGTGATAACTGATAATGCTGCAAATTACAAAGCAGCTAAAGAATTGTAGATGCATAAACGAGAGAATTTGTATTGGACCCCATGTGCTGCTCATTGCATTGATTTAATATTTGAAGATTTTGAGAAACATTTGAAGGTTCATCAGACTACTATAACGAAGGGAAGAAGGATCACCACCTACATTTATGGTAGAACAATGTTGATTAGCATCATGAAGAAGTTCACAAATGGAAAAGACTTGATTAGGCCTGGTATGACTAGATTTGCCACAACTTATTTAACTTTAGCTTGCCTTCATGAATTGAAAGCATCATTAATGAGCATGTTTAGCTCTGAATAGTGGAAAACAAGCAAGTTTGGAACTTCACAAGAGGGAAGAAAAGTACAAAATATGGCTTTGGATAGTCGATTTTGGAAGAACGTAACCATGTGCCTCAAAGTTGCTGCCCCTCTTATGGTGGTCCTTCGATTGGTGGATTCAGATGTAAAACCCGTCATGGGTTTCATATATGAGGAGATGGAAAATGCAAAAGAGAAGATAAAATGCAACTTTAATAACACCAAGAAAAGGTATAATTTCTAAACTTTCTTAGATTTAAAATTTGCTTGTGTATTATTTTAAGTTTTAACTATTTCTAATATAGCATATTTGATATCTATTTACCATGTAGCTATAAGCCTGTTTGGAAAATTATTGATGAGAGGTGGGATCATCAGCTTCACAGGCATTTGCATGCAGCTGCATATTATCTTAATCCTCGCCTGCACTATGAACCTACTTTCATACATGATGACCCTTAGGTGAAAGAAGGGTTGCACATGTGTATGAGAAGATTGGTCAAGGATGTTGCAGAAAGGAAAAAAATTAATTTGCAACTTGTTGAGTTTCATTTTGCTAGAGGGCTTTTCTCTATGGAAGAGGCAAAGGACAGTAGAAAAATCATGCAACCTGGAGAATGGTGGGAGATGTTTGGTGATGGAACTCCAGAGTTGAGGAGATTTGCTATTCATGTTTTTGAGCTTGACTTGTAGCTCTTCTGGGTGTGAGCGTAATTGGAGCTCATTTGAAATGGTAATTCAATTGAACCTTATGACTTTATTTTATTTGTTTGATAATTTTACTTATTTGGTTTACTCGTTTAGATAGTAATTAAAATTTGATTTTTAATTATAGGTTCATACAAAGAGAAGAAATCGATTACAACAAAAGAAAATGAATGACTTGGTTTATGTCATGTATAACTTGAAGTTAAAAAGTAAACAAATAGAAAAAGTATTGCTCTTCCATTTGATGAGATTGAATCTGACAATGAATGGATAACTGAAGAGGGATATAATGATGAGGATGAGCAACCTCAAGCTGAAGGTCACGGTGACAATGTTGAATTAGTGGGAGATGTTGGAGGAAGTTCAAATGATCCGGTTGTAGATGCTTTTGATCTAGATAATTTAATTTTCTTGGAACCTAATGGTGATGATAAACAGTCTGAGGAAGACCTTGATGATGATGGAGATGGTGATGAAAGTGATGATATTCATGGAGATGATCCTATTAGAGGATTGGACATGCTTCTTTGAAGACATTTGTGCTTTTTTTAATTATTTAAATGCTTTAATTTTGAACACTTATGTTTTGTAATAGACTAATATGAAGTATGAACTATGAACTATGAGCTTATTGTCATTTGTTTTCAAATTGGTGTATTTTGAATATATTTACTTATCCATTTTTTTTTACAAAGTAGACTCTTACGAGTCTACGAGTCAAGTTTACGAGTCGACTCGTAGAGCTCTCACGAGTCTGCGTAGACTCTCGATATTGATAACCTTGAATTCCACACTCTTTGAGGAAAAGCGCAAAAGGTCCTAGACATTGTTCTCTTGATCCATCATATCTACCATAGTATTCACCACCACAGTCAGATTTGAAAGCCTTAATTTTCTTTCCAAGTTGAAGTTCAACCTCAGCCTTGAAAGTCTTAAAAACGTCTAGGGATTGGGATTTCCCATGTATCAAATATAGGTAACTATATCTAGAGTAGTCATCTATGAACGTAATGAAATATTGTTGTCCATTCCAAGAAGTTCTAGGAAAAGGACCACAAATGTCTGTATGCACTAGTTCTAAGACGTCTTTAGCTCTTTCAGCACCTAATGTCCTTATGTTTGTTTGTTTTCCCTTTATGCATTCAATACAAACCTCAAAGTCTGATAAATCCAAAGGGTCAAGAATTTCATCCAACACAAGTCTCTGAATTCTTTGTTTAAAGACATGGCCTAAACGCTTATGCCATAAGGTGGCTGAATTCTCATTCTATTTTTGTTTTATACCACGTGAACTTATTTGCAGTATTTCATTATAGAAACTAACAACATCAAGCATGTAAAGATTATCAATTAAAGAACCAGAACCAACCATATTTGAATTTTGGTAGAGACTAACTTTATTATTTCTATATGAACAAGAAAATCCAAATTTGTCCAAACTAGAAATAGAAATCAAATTCCTTCTAAAAGACGGTACAACAAAAGTCTCAAATAAATCTAAATAAAATCCAATTTTTTAACTGTAATCTAAAAGTTCCAATAACTTCCACTGCAACCTTCTTGCCATCACCCACAAAGATGAATCTTTCATCATCACTTGGCAGTCGGCTCCACAGGCAACCTTGCATAGTCATACTTATTTGAGTAGTAGCACCAGGATCTACCCACCAAGTATCTTAAGGTACAAAAGCCAAATTAACTTCTGAACAAACTAGAGTAAGAAATTTACCTATCTTCACACGTCATGCGGCATACTTGGGACACTATTTCTTCATGTGTCCCGACTTCTTGCAGAAGTAACAAGTAAATTCCTCATCCTTATTTTGTTTCTTTTGCTGAGAAGTCCCTTCCGCAGCACCCTTAGTCTTCTTTCTTTTCTTATTCTGAGAGCTCGAAGTCAAGTGAGCACTTTCAGTCCTATCTCTCTGCAGCCTCTCCTCCTCTTGCACACTGTGAGATATAAGCTCATTGAGGGACCATCTGTCCTTCTGAGTGTTATAGCTCACTTTGAATTGCCCAAAATATGCAAGAAACGAGATCAAAACCAAGTGCACGAGTAGGTCTTCACCAAGCTCTAACTTAAGTGACTTGAGTTTTGATGCGAGATTGGACATCTCCATAATGTACTCCCTTATGTTCCCTTTGCCTTTATACTTCATGGAGATGAGTTTAGCCAAATGGTTACTCGTCTCCGCTTTTTTCATTTTTAGCAAAGTATTGTTCAATTTTCTCAAGGAATTTCTTTGCACTTTGACCCTCAGAAATAGAATCCTGAAACGCCTCTAGAATATAGCGCTTCATGATCATAAGGCACATTCGATTGAACCGGTCCCACTTCTCAATTTTCTTTTACCTCATTAGAGGTTTCCAGAGTGAAAATAGGTCATTTCGTCCTCAATGCCAAGTCCAAATCCATACAGCCAAGAACAATTTCTACGGCTTCCTTCTAGACCTTAAAATTTGTTCCATTCAGCATTGGGATAGAATTTACTTGGGCAGTAACATTTGCAGCACTGGTAATATTAACTAAATAGAGAACAAAAATAACATGTTCACAAATAATCAAGCAAGTCATATAAAGTATATATAACAAGACATGCAAATATTTCCCATAACAGATCCATCACAAGATACCCAACAACACAACATTAATTCTAGTCTTTGGACAGAGAAATTAATTTGTAATCGGTACTCTCAACGCAATAATCAAATATTGACAATTAGTTCTGTCAAATAATAGCCTTTCTTTGGACCGACTATTATTCACATGAAAAAAAAAACTTTATAATTGTCACATATTCATCATCGCAGGTATGTTATTATTTGGCCAAATTGTGTCTTCCTTTGGGCCGAGCACAATTCGCATAAACAATTTCATACTAACATCCATGCAATTTAATTAAATCAATTTACACAATAGAGGTTATTTTGGCAACATAATGGTTCAATCAATTTAATTAAAATTACCGGACACGCAAATAAATGGAAATGATCTGTAATAGTTAAATTTGCATCCAATTGTGATAGCAGTAAATATTTGAAAACAACATCATGGTAAACTAATTACGCATCTGAAACGAACATACCACGATACTATCATAAATTTATTCTAACCACATGAATATCATCAACTATCAGCTTATCATCAATTCATGAAGAAAAAACAGTTGGTCAAAAAACAATAAATTATTCATATAAGATAAAAGACCATTGTCTTATTACTTATTCATATAAACAATATATATATATATATATATATATATATATATATATATATATATATATATATATATATATATATATATATTTATGAAATTGTGTCACGTACTAAATGTCAATACCGGATGTGTAGAATAATATGCAAGCACACGCAACACAAACAAAAAGAATGTACAAACCCGTAAATCAAATGCAGAGGCCTTTTATTCATTTTAAAGAAAAGAAAACTTTATGGCCATAACATAAATTTAGGGGTTTTACAATTTTATTGATCAAAATAGTTTCTCCCCAAAATAAAATTAGGGTTCATATAACCCAAAAAAAAAATCCAGATATAATACATATCAAACAACTTTAAATCTCAATAATCTAACAATAATGCTGGCTCTGATACCACTTGTTGGGAATTTTCAATAAACCTTATAAAATACTAAATGAGCACCAAACACGTTACGTCAGATTATCGAGAGGTTTTAAGGAATACCTAGGTTCATAGTGCTTGATCAACACGCAGTGGAATCTTACAGCGATCATGAACAATTGGTTTTATGATCTTCCTCAACCAAATCACCTTCTTCCTTATGGGACCTTCGTTTTCTCTTCAGACGGGGAGAGGAGAAACTGTTTGTTGATTTGGTGTATTGGAGACCATAACCATGCCTTAGGTTTTAACCTATTAGGGTTCTCATTATCTCCTAATGGGCCAAACTGGTTTCCGCTCATTAAGTCCACATCAATTTTCTGTTGGCAGTCTAATGGACTCACTAAATTAAATCACTTTATATTAAACTCATCTAAATGTAAATAACTAATATAATATATACCACATATTAATTAATTAGGAATTATAAAATTCCTAACATCCACCCCTCGTCTCTTTGAATCTTTCTATCCTCCTTCTCCTGTACACTGTAGTTCTTATTTGCCACGGGCCAAGGGAGGTGGAACCGATTTGTTTATTACAATTGACAATTTCTAATATTTAACGGAAGTTACACTGAAAAAACATAAATCAGGTTTGCCACTTTATGCACTATTATTATTTGGCTAGGATATTGAAACTAATTATTTGTATAATAGCATCGCCCAATTTCAATCAAAGTCATGAAATAATAATAGGATTTATGTGTGTTTGAGTGTAAATAACGAAGGAAATGGGAAGAGAGACGAAATAGAAATAAGTACTATTTTTTTACTATATTTTTACGAGAAGAATAAGAAGCAAAAAAGTTTTTCTATTTATGATGAGTCTCATGAGGAAGGAAATGCGTGTTACATTTTTTTTTCATTTTAAAAAACATTTTTAAACATAAAATAATAAATAATATTATGTTAAGAAACAAAATTATACAGTAAAGTGATTAAATTATTTAGTTAAATTTAATTTTTAGCTATTATAATTTTTTATTAAATTTTTTATTTGTTTTTATTTATTTATATTCATCCAAACAAGTAAAGATATTTTTCTATTTCTATTTCTTTTTATTTATCCAAACAACATATCTTTTTTATTATATTTATTTTTCACTTATATTCTTTTTTATTTTTTTTCTATTATCTTTTACCTCCTTATTCCACTTCATATCCGAATGGGGATGAAGCGTATGTGGTGCAAGGGTAATTGAATTAATTGTCAATATATCTCAAAATCAAAATCATCTAGAAGATATTGAGTGGGTTTCAGCGAAGAATTATTGCTTGAAATCAATAGCTAATTAAGCCTTTATATGGTTGTTATTGATGAACTATGTATATGTTCCAAATAGCATAAATTGACCAAACAATTTTGAAATTCAGACAGGCTTGTAGGTCAATATTTTTAGGTCGAATACGTTGTATGCACGTTAAAAAGTTTAATGCTATATGATCTTTATTTAGTCCTTGTGGAATATTATAAGGTACGAAGTTTCTTGTCAACCACTTTTGACTTTGAAGAAATATCTATTAGCTGGCTTATTTTGTTGGGAACTTGTAAATTATGCTGCTTAAGGGTCAGAGGATTGGAGTTGTAGAAAAATATTAGTATTTCATATTTGCTTGTCTTTGGGGATTATTGCATGCAGTGCACCAAGCTTTTGATGGAAAAACAGCTATGGAGGAGGATCTACAAAACTAGATAGACATTCATGAACCAAATCTCAGCTGAAAAGTGGGGGAAATTAAGAAGGGAATCCTTTACCTCGGACTGAGGACAGGACATGTAATCCATAGGTAACTTTTTAGTGAGCTTAGGCCCTATGAGAGTATTTTTGGGCTCTTCTTCTGTGTTGTATACTGAAGCATTAGATAGAAAAGTTTACGAGAGTATTTGTAACTATTTAAAAAAAAAATCTCTTTTTTTAAATTGTCTCGATAAATTTTACAGAAGATTTATTAGAATAATTTTTTTCTTGTTTTAATAAAGAGCAACTCTCCATAACCTTTGCATTTTGAAGGGTTTCTATGCCCCCATCCACATGGACCAATACATTGAAAACACTTCATTATGTAGTCATGTCAAGGTTTTGTGAAAAAAAAAATTTTAATTACAATTTAATCCTTTCTCTTTTAAATTAATTATGACTAAATTGTTAATATTAACATTAATGAATAATTTATGAATAATCATATGAAATAGGATTTTGGTCAATAGTATCATAAGAAAAATCCCAAAAAAATATAGTTCCAAGTTGCGCTGCACCTGTCCAAGACCTCTACGTCAGTCCTGTCCCAGATCCACATTTATGTGGTATGATCAAATGAGAAATCCCCATCCCAGGTTCAATTCTTCGCAGCAACGGTTAACAATCGAGATTTGCCGTACACTATACGCATACCATGTTATGCAACAACATCATTTTTTTATATTTACCATAAGGATTCCTACATTTTTATCGTCTTCCACCTTGAGATGGTTCTTTAAGCTCTGTTACAAGCCATATGGTTTTCTATCATTTTCAACACCGAACAAAACCAAAATGTTTTACATCATCAAAATTATAGAAGAAATGATTTCTTGTTGATTTCTAATTTTATTTTGGATTAAAAACATTTGAAACACAATACCCATACATCTATTCTTACTCTTTCTTCGTCATTGAACTATGTTGTTCTCAATCGAGAATGCACGAGTTTCGCATTCAAATCGCAACACAAAAACATGGATCTGGGATGAGGGTTTTTCATTCGAATCGCAACACAAAAGTGCGGATCTAGGATGGGGATTTCTCACTTGAATTACATCACAAAAATGTGGATTTGGAATGGGGTCGGCACACAGGTCTTGGACGGTGCAACTTGGAACTTGATTTTTTTTTTATGATACTTTTGACAAAAACCATATTTCATATGATTACACATATAATATTATTCATTAATGTTAATGTTAACAATTTAGTTATAATTAATTTAAAAGAGAAAAGACTAAATTAAAATTTAAATTCTTTTCACAAAACCCTGACATGACCTTATTAAATGAAGTGTCTTCAATATATTGATCCATGTGGATGGAGATATCAAAACCCTTCAAATGCATTGGCACAAGAAAATTTTTCTTTAATAAATTTCATAATCAATTTTAAGAATAATTACTTATTTTAAAATAGCTCATTAAATAAATATTTAATAAGTTGTGTAGTGACTTCTCATTGTAATTTTTTTATTTACAAAAAACAATATTTAATAAGTTGTTTATCTAAACTTGTCTTAAACTTTATTTTTAAGAAATAAGAAAAGATAACAATTATCCCTATCACAGTTATTAAAGGTTGAAAACTAGAAAATATTATATAAAAGATTTTTTTTTTAATTTTAAACTATTAAGTATTATATTTTTATTACATTTTTTATTTTATTATTTCTTACTTATTATCTTTATAATACTCTTTAGGAAGGACTTACTATTGTAGGCCTATTGGTGGAGTGGTTTGGATAATTTATATAAGATCTAGATTCTAACCTCATTACATTAGTATACATACACACATAAAAAAATAAAAAAATAAAATCATTAGGAGCAAGACGTCCTAGAGACCCAACCTCGGCAAGAGGCTCTAGTGTTTGTCGAAATTGAGGGTTTTTTGAGTGTTAAAGGAATGGGCTTTGGGTCGGGTTTCATGGGTGTTGTTGGTCTTAGGCATTGCATATCTTGCAAGGTCAACATCTTAGGTGCAAAAGGGATCTAAATCGTGTTCTTCATTTTCGTTGATTCTTGGATCTGATTCTTGAACTCCCTTTATTAATATTGATAAATATGTTTGATTCTTGAATCTGATTCTTTTATTGTGGATTCGTGAACATCTAAGCCACATGTAAGAAACTTGTCATCCATTTTGTTTCAGAGTCTTGTCTTCACAACTTTCTTGGCTGAAAACACTCTTTATGTAGTTGTAGAGATTGGAAGTGTCCAAATTAGACAAATCAATCTATCAATCAAGTGATAATTTTTTAGCTTTCCCATTTTTGCTAAATTTTTGCACAACTCAGAGAATGTTGTTATATTTTGGAAAGTTTGATGGTGAGTTATATCAAACATGTAATGTCTTAATTATAATCTCAAATGAAGTCTTTCTTGCTTACTGAAATAATGAGAATATTCTCTGCTAACCTATAAATATTATCAATGTAATATATTAGTATTGTAATTTCATATTTTCATAAATAATATAATATCATATTAAAACTTTCTTGGTCAATAAAATCATAAGAAATTGAGACTCTTTTCTAAGGTTGTACATAAAGTTAATAGTTCCATAGTTTGCTCATTGAATCTTAGATTTTAATCCTTGTAACTAGGAATCAATTACAACCAAGAAAATATCGACCCAATAACGATGTTCCATAGTTACATTTGGTTGACGAGATCTACCTCTTTTAAAGACAGATTGTGCACCTATATTAGGAATCTCTATCTCATGCTTTTGCCAATATTTTTCACATTCTTTAACAAATTGGACCAACCATCATTTTTCAACTACTGAAGGAGTAATTTTGTACTAGAAACAAGATGTGTCACATTTAAAATATCTTGAGACTGTGATTGTAATGTTTGACAGAGATTCTGATGATCTCAAACATCAAATGTAATATAAAAATAAATTTAAATGATGATATCATTTTTCTAGTATCAGAAGCATAAACTTTTGAAAGTAAATGGTCCTTTCATCAATAATATTAGTAGTAACGGTGCATATGGCATCATACATTTTCGTTAAGCTACAAATAGATTAAAAATGAGAGCTCTGTCGAGTATTTCCAGCTCTTTGTAAAGTACTCACTTGATATGCACATTTACTTGATTGAAGTTCATCATTGACAATCATGTTTATAATGTTAATTATTTGAGTAGCTTGCAATTGGTCATGTCTTTTAGTAGAAGCAATAACAATATTTATAATAAAAGCAAATTGTATAAAAAATTCATGAATATGAACTTGTTGGTAACTGAAATTAAAATTATTGGTAACTTAGTGAATGGTTGATCAATGGAGTAGAACAAGTGGATATCAGTTAGTTAGTTGTCGATATGTTATCTTTTTGACAAGTTGTTGATGGAAGGTAAAGCAATGGACCTTATGTAACACAAGGCCCAAATCACTTAAGTAGGGACCGATCATAAGAAGGGCAAGGAAACAATGTTAACTTGGTCGTGTATCAAACGAGATGGTTGGAAGTGAATCCCAAGAACTAAAGAGCAAGTCTACGTAGCGGATGACAACCATTTTGGTAGTGGCTTCCTTTTGCTATGGATGACCATGTTATCTATATATATATATTTGAATTGTAACAAACAAAAAGGACCTCTAACTCAGATTCAAATCAATTTATCTTATCTTTCAGTTATTTTATGCAGTTTACAGCTTTATTCTCTTTATAGTTTATTCAAATTGCCTTTTATCATTTTTAAATTATCTTTTTTGTCACTTCGCCTACACCAAATGCTTTTTGGAGTAGCTTGGGAATCCATTGTTGAAGAGTAGATTTCCCTCTTTGACACAAATCGCTTAATCTTTATTTTAGAATCACGTTGAAGTTTTTAGCTGATACAATCGGTTGAATTTCACGCGACAACAAAATTGGCATGCTCAGTGGGACTAGAGTAGGTGAATTAATAGTACAATTCAAGTTAGGGATCGAATCACATCATCCCACACATTTGCGCTCTAGTAAGACTACAAAAGATATGGAACCAACACAAGAAAATGTGTAGCAATAAGACAACTGAAGGAATGACATTTCACTGATGCTGGTAACATAGTCTATTCCAACAACACTGACATCCACTCCAATGGTTGTAGAAGCAAAGATATTTTGATGTTTTGATAATGTCAAAGGAACGCGCTTCTCAAGTTTTATTCAAGAAAAGAATCCAAGATATCCAAGAAATTCAAGAAATATGATCAAGATAATTCCTAGAGTCTTAGGAAGAAAATTCCAAGTTGAAACAACACAAGGTTTGGCCAAAGGATTTAACTTAAAATGTTTTTTTAAAGAGTTTTACTCTCTGGTAATCGATTACCAGAAGATGTAATCGATTACCAGTGGCCAATGTGCCTTTTGAAAAGCTTTTAAATGTTTTAGAAAGCATGTAATCGATTACACATGGCATGTAATCGATTACCAGAGTTTTGGAACATTTTAAAACAGCCATAAGAAATTTGAATTTAAATTTCAAGTTGTGTAATCGATTACAGTAAGTTGGTAATCGATTACTAGTGTTTAAATATTCAAATTTCAAATGAGAAGAGTCATAACTCTTCAGAAGTAATTGTGTAATCGATTACACCATTATTGTAATCGATTACCAGTGAGGATTTTCGAATATAACTCCCAACAGTCACATGTTTTCAAATGTTTTTGAATGGTCATCAAAGGCCTATATATAAGTGACTTGGGATACGAAAATTCTTCAGAGTTTTTACTGACCAAAAAGTCTTATCCTCTCAAAAAATTAAAGTGTCTTAACTTCTAAAAATTTCTTGGCCAAAACACTTGCAATTCAATAAGGAATTATTTGAGCGCTTCATTGTACTATCTTTCTCTTAGAAGAGAGAATTCTTCTTCTCTTTCTTCTTACTCAAGAAAAGTGATTAAGGGATCGAGGGTCTCTTGTTGTAAAGTGATATGAACACAAAGGAAGGGTTGTCCTTATGTGGTTCAGAACTTGTAAAGGGTTTTTACAAGATAGTGGAACCCTCAAGCAGGTTGCTTGGGGACTGGACGTAGGCACAAAGGTGTGGCCAAACCAATATAAAACTGAGTTTGCATTTTCTCTTCCCTTAAAAACCTTTATTTATTGTTATTTATCTTTTGCATTAAGGAAAATTAGTCTGAATTGAATTATAGTAATTCATAATAAGGGAATATCGACATTGTTTTTAAAGAAGGATAAAATTTTAATTAGGGAAATAGTTTGTGATATCTTAATTCAACCTCCCTTCTTAAGATATCTGAGGCCACTTGTCTAACAAGTGGTATCAGAGCTTCATTCTTGTATAAAGTTTAGAAGCTTCAAAAATAATGGCCTCATCAAACTATCTATTTCCTAAAGGGAATTTAATAAATAGGCCTCCTATTTTCAATGGAGTAGGTTACCATTACTGGAAAACCCGTATGCAAATTTTTATAGAGGCAATAGATTTAAATATCTGGGATGCAATAGAAGTAGAGCCCTATATTCCCACTATGGTGGCAGGAAATACAACCATAGAAAAACCTAGGGAAGAATGGAGTGAAGAAGAAAAGAGATTAGTGCAATACAACTTAAAGGCCAAAAATATAATTACACCTGCCTTAGAATGGATGAATATTTTAGGGTATCAAATTGTAAAAGTGCAAAGATATGTGGGATATCCTACAAGTAACACATGAAGGTACAACAGATGTAAAAAGATCTAGGATAAATACATTGATTCATGAATATGAATTATTTAGAATGAATCAAAATGAAAGCATACAAGACATGCAAAAGAGGTTCACTCATATAGTTAATCATCTTGCATCTTTAGGAAAAACCTTTCAAAATAAAGATCTTATAAATAAAGTTTTGAGATGCTTAAGCAGGGAATGGCAACCCAAGGTAACAGCCATTACTGAATCACGAGATCTAACCAATATGTCTCTTGCCACTTTATTTGGAAAGTTACAGGAGCATGAAATGGAATTGATAAGATTGAATCAACATGAAGAAAATGATAGATAGAAGAAAGGAATCGCTCTTACAACATCATCTTCAAACCAAGAAGAAAGTGATAAGGAAGACTCAATTGAAATAGACGAAGATGATGATCTAAGTCTATTTGTAAAGAGATTCAAAAAATTCTTAAGAGTAAAAGGAAATCAAAGAAAATTAAACTTTAAACCAAAGAAAAGGGCAGAAGATTCATCCTCTACTCTAAAATGTTATGAATGCAATCAACCTGGACATTTGAGGGTTGATTGCCCGATCTTCAAGAAAAGAATGGAGAAATCTGAAAAAAAAAAAAAAATAGTGAAAAGAAGGCGAAGAAGGCCTACATCACATGGGATGACAATGATATGGAATCATCTGAGGATTCAAAAAATGAAGTGACAAACCTGAGTCTAATGGCTAAAAGTTATGAAAGCGATGAAGAGGTAACATCTTCAAATAACAACTTATCCATTTCTTTTGATGAATTACAAGATGCATTTGCTAATTTGCATAGAGAATCAATCAAACTTTCAAAATTAGTTTCATCTTCTAAGAAAAAAATTTCAGGTTTAGAAAAAGAAATTTCAAAATTAAATAAAGAATTAGATTATCTTAAAACTGAAGTTTCAATTTCTAAATCAAATGATAAAGTTTATGTTTCTACTATTCTTGATGAAAAAGTACAATCTGATTCATGTAAATGTTGTAGCAAGTATGTAAAGGAAATTAAAGATTTGAAAAACTCACTTGCTAAATTTTCTATTGGTAAAAATAACCTAGATGTCATATTAGAAAAACAAAGATGTGTCTTTGATAAGGCAGAAATAAGATATAAACCTGAAAAACAACAAAAAGTTTATAAAAATTTCTTTGCTTCCACACAAAATATAATTCTCCCTTCTTAACTTGTTTTAATTATGGAAGAAAAGGACATGGCACATCTACATGTTATTTTAGGAAAATTTGCAATAATATTAAAATGATTTGGCTCCGAAAAGGATCATTAGTTAACACTAACCCACAAGGACCCAATAAAGTTTGGGTACCTAAGTCACAAATATGATTATGTAGGTACCTTTGAAGAAGAGTTGGCACATAGATAGCGGATGTTCAAAACACATGACGGGAGATGCATCAAAATTCAATCATATCTCTCCCAAGAAAAGTGGACATGTGACTTATGGTGACAACAACAAAGGTAAAATTCTTGGAGTTGGAAAAATAGGTACAAACTCATCTTCCTCCATTGAAAATGTTCTACTTGTTGAAGCCCTTAAGCACATTTTGCTAAGTGTTAGTCAATTATGTGACAAAGGCTATCTAGTATCATTCGATTCTCAAAAGTGTGTTATTGAAAATAAGCATATAAAGCATATAGGTTATAGAATCAATAATGTTTACATGATAGAATTAAATAAAAAAACAAACACATAATCAATGTTTTCTTAGTAAAGATGATGATCCATGGTTATGGCATAGAAGGATTGCTTATATAAACATGGAACATTTAAATAAATTGATTTCAAAAGATTTAGTTATTGGTTTACCAAAACTAAAATTTGAAAAAGATAGATTATGTGATGCATGTCAGAAAGGAAAACAAGTTAGAGTTTCATTTAAATCTAAGAATATTGTTTCAACATCTCAACCCTTACAATTGTTGCATATGGATTTATTTGGCCTCTCTAGAACTATGAGTTTTGGAGGGAATTACTATGCCCTTGTTATAGTTGATGATTACTCTACATATACTTGGACATTGTTCCTTACTCATAAAAGTGATGCATTTCAAGCATTTAAGAAACTTGCCAAAATTATACAAAACAAGAAAAATCTTAAAATTGCATCTATTAGGAGTGATCATGGAGGTGAATTTGAAAACAAAGATTTTGAATTATTTTGTGATGAACATGGCATTGAGCATAACTTCTCTGCACCCAGAACCCCTCAACAAAATGGAGTTGTTGAGAGCAAAAATAGGTCATTGGAAGAAATTTCTAGAACTTTACTAAATAATACTCCTCTTCCAAAATATTTTTGGGCTGAAGCCGTTAATACTGCATGTTACATCATGAATAGGGCTTTAATAAGACCTATTTTAAAGAAAACTCCATGAGTTATATAATTGTAGAAAACATAACATCTCACATCTTCATGTATTTGGTTGCAAATGTTTTGTGCTAAATAATGGTAAAGATAATTTAGGAAAATTTGATGCTAACTCTGATGAAGGTATCTTTCTTGGATATTCATTGCAAAGTAAAGCATATAGAATATATAACAAAAGAACTATGATTATTGAAGAACCCATTCATGTTTCTTTTGATGAATCTAATGCTATTTTGCCAAGAAAGGATATACTAGATGATATTTTAGAATCATTAGAAGAAATGCATATTCATGGAAAAGATCATAAAGGGAAAGGAGAAAAAAACAATGAAGACTCTCAAGTTGATGAAGTCAAAACAAATGATGATCTTCCAAGAGAATGGAGAACTTCTAGATATCATCCCCTTGACAACATCAAAGGTGATATATCAAAAGGGGTAACCACTAGACATTCTCTTAAAGATATATGCAATAGTATGGCTTTTCTTTCTTTGATTGAACCTAAAAATCTGAAAGAAGCCATAATTGATGAAAATTGGATAATAGCTATGCAAGAAGAACTAAACCAATTTGAAAGAAATAATGTTTGGGAGTTAGTTGGGAAACTTGAAAACTACCCAATCATTGGAACAAAATGGGTGTTTAGAAATAAATTAGATGAAAATGGCATAGTTATTAGAAATAAGACTAGATTAGTAGCCAAAGTATATAATCAAGAAAATGGGATAGATTATGAGGAAACATATGCTCCAGTTGCTAGATTAGAAGCCATCAGAATGTTATTAGCCTATGCATCCATAATGGACTTTAAGCTTTATCAAATGGATGTAAAAAGTGAATTCTTAAATGGCTTTATTCAAGAGGAAGTATATGTAGATCACCCCCCTGGATTTGAAAACTCAGACAAGCCTAATCATGTTTTCGATTAAAAAGGCTTTATGTGGCTTAAAGCAAGCCCCTAGGGCTTGGTATGAGCGTCTGAGTAAGTTTCTTTTAGAAAATGATATCTCTAGAGGTAAAGTAGATACTACTCTTTTCATAAAGATAAACTTACCTGATATCTCATTGGTTCACATTTATGTTGATGATATTATCTTTGGGTCCACTAATGAATTATTGTTGCCAGGAATTCTCTCATGACATGCAAAGTGAGTTTGAAATGTCAATGATGGGAGAACTTAATTTCTTTCTTGGATTACAAATTAAACAAACCAAGACTGGAATTTTTGTCAATCAATCCAAGTACTGCAAAGAATTAATTCACAGATTTAGGATGGAAAATGCTAAGCACATGGCTACACCAATGAGTACTGCTTGCTATTTAGATAAAAATGAAACCGGTCAGTCAATAGATGTTAAGCAATATCGAGGTATGATCGGATCCTTTCTTTATTTATCTACTAGCAGACCTGATATAATGTTTAGTATGTATATGTGTGCTAGATTTTAATCAAATCCCAAACAATCACATCTTAGTGCCGTTAAAAGAATCATAAGATATTTGTTAGGCACTATGAATATAGGTTTATGGTATCCTAAGAATTCCACATGCACTTTAATAGGTTATTCTGATTCAGACTTTGCCGGTTCTAAAACGGATAGAAAGAGCACCAGTGGAATTTGTCAATTCATTGGTTCTGCTCTAGTATCTTGGCATAGTAAGAAACAAAATAGTGTTGCTTTATCTACTGCAGAAGCAGAATATATTTCTGCTGGCAGTTGTTGTGCTCAAATTCTTTGGATGAAGCAACAACTCTCTGACTATGGAATATTACTTGGCCATATTCCTATAAGATGTGATAATACAAGTGCTATAAATCTTTCAAAGAATCCTGTTCAGCACCCCAGAACTAAACATATAGAAATTAGACATCACTTCTTAAGAGACAATGTTCAAAAGGGAGATTGTGTTTTAGAATTTGTTGATACAAAGAATCAGCTTGCTGATATCTTTACGAAACCTCTCCCTAAGGAATCATTCTTTGCTATTAGGAGAGAATTAGGTCTCTTAGATGTCAATGATCTAGATAATAGGTAACTCTACTAAGTTTTTATCCTCATCATGATAAATAGGATTACCTTGAGTCAAATTTCGTGTGTGTTATTTGTGGTTATTTATAATTGTTAATTTAATTAGTAGTGTTTGTGTTTGATGATTGATTGATTGTATTTGATTGTAATTTTTTTATTGTGTTTGATTGATGTGTTATTGTGTGATTAATTTTTGCTTGATAGAATTTAATGATTATTAGTATTGATGATTGATATAGTTAGATGGTTTTTTAAGCATAGACATAGGTAATTTTAGGAGAAAAAGCCTAGTTAGTGTTCTAGTAATCGATTACCATTACGTGTAATCGATTACAGCACATCATCTATAAATAGACACATTTCAGAAGCTACAGTCACGAAACCTTCGAGCTACGACGCCCCCTTTCTCCCAAACTTCACATCTACATATCTTCTTCGTTTCTTCACCAAATCACATCTCGTAAAGCCCAATCTTCATCTTTTTCAATCCTCCTTTGATTCAACTGATTGGAATCTGCAAAAACTTCATCAAATGAATGAGTCATCGAAAAAGTGAAAGGGCTCATCCACTTTCACCACCGCTATTGGCCATCGACGTCACAGACTCTCTGGAGCACCCACGATACCAGTACCTCTTTCCTTATCATTTCCTCGATCATCTACTTTATTCTCTTCAGATGACCAATGTCTACGATACTCCTCTCAGTTTTCTACTAGACTAATTTTAGACCCTAAGTATCTAGACTTAGATTTCTTTGATGGTGAGACATTTGATTGCTATCAAGTGTTTCAAAATTCTAGCTTAGTTGATTTTATGTCCTTAAAGCTGCCTTATTATCCTGAACTTGTTAGATTCTTTTACAATAACTTAAGAATTCAGGATAATACACTTTATTCTGAGGTGCATGGTATTTCCATTGTCATTGATCAATCTCTGTTTTTCTCATTAAGTAAATTACCTAGTCAAGGTGTTTCTTTTGAGGGCACTCTTGTTGATGACTGGAAGACTATTCTAGCCATGATGCTCGCCGAATGGTCTGCAATGACCAGGCAGATATGATAGGTAGATTACTTGCTGGATCATTAACCTTTGATTGTCGCATCATGCACTACATCATAGTTAGAATTTTTCTTCTCCGTTCTTTTAATCTGGCTCAAGCCTCTGAGGAGGACTTGATTTTGATGTGGGCTTTCCTTACCGGTCGTCAGATCGACTGGGCTCACTTGGTTAGGTACCAAATACATAAGGCATTACGGACCAATGCACCTCTTCCATATCCTCAGTTGGTCACCCTTTTTCTTTGTCACTTTCAAATTCCTCTTGATGATGAACCTTTTGTTCAAGTTAAGAGATCTTTTGCCATTGGTGCTAGTGCAGTAACTTCATTTGGTTACCGTAAGGATCATGATGGACAGTGGCTTAGGAAACAGGACTTACCACATGAGCGTACTCCGTCACCTCCGCCACAAAGAGATGCTTCCTCTGTTCTTATAAATAAAGTCCTTTCTCTTAACTCTGTGGGCTTCGAACATTTGTTGGTGAATGTTTTGATGCCATGGATAGTCGCATAGATGCTATTGATGCTCGTTTCGACGGCATGGACACCTGTATTACTCAGCTTAAAGATGACATTGGTTTCATTCGCCGTTGTTTTGATCCCCCGACTGATCCATAGTTCTTTTTACTATTTACTCGAGTTCGCTATTTCAGCCGTGTATTCTAGCTTTTATTGCTTTCGTTATGGTTTTATTTGGACTTTTATTATGGTTGGTCATTTCTAGACTCTGTGTTTGATTACTTTTAGAACTTTGCATTGGTTGTTTAAGACCTTGTGTTGGTTAGCTTTGGTTTATGAATGTCTTTATTTTGATATTCTTTGTATTACTTAGTTCTTTTCTTTACAAGTTTTTGGATTTTTGATGTTGCCAAAGGGGGAGAGAATAAGAACATGGGTAGTTAGAAATTATTAGAATTTATCAACTTAGGCATAAATTCCAAAAGATAGGGGGAGTAAGGGTTGTGTGTACGCATTATCAAATTGTATGTTAGTTCGTCTTGATTTCAGGATAATTGTCATCATCAAAAAGGGGGAGATTGTAGAAGCAAAGATATTTTGATGTTTTGATGATGCCAAAGGAATGCGCTTCTCAAGTTTTATTCAAGAAAAGAATCCAAGATATCCAAGAAATTCAAGAAATATGATCAAGATAATTCCTAGAGTCTTAGGAAGAAAATTCCAAGTTGAAACAGCAAAAGGTTTGGCCAAAGGATTTAACTTAAAATGTTTTTTTAAAAGAGTTTTCTCTCTAGTAATCGATTACCAATGGCCGATGTGCCTTCTGAAAAGCTTTTAAATGTTTTAAATGTTTTAGAAAGCATGTAATCGATTACCAGAGGTTTGGAATATTTTAAAACAACCATAAGAAATTTGAATTTAAATTCCAAGTTGTGTAACCGATTACAGTAAGTTGGTAATCGGTTACCAGTGTTTAAATATTCAAATTTCAAATGAGAAGAGTCATAACTCTTCAGAAGTAACTATATAATCGATTATACCATTATTGTAATCGATTATCAGTGAGGATTTTCGAATATAACTCCCAACAGTCACATGTTTTCAAATGTTTTTGAATGGCCATCAAAGACCTATATATAAGTGACTTGGGATACGAAAATTCTTCAGAGTTTTTATTGACCAAAAAGTCTTATCCTCTCAAAAGATTAAATTGTCTTAACTTCTAAAAAAATCCTTGGCCAAAACACTTGCAATTCAATAAGGAATTATTTGAGCGCTTCATTGTACTATCTTTCTCTTAGAAGAGAGAATTCTTCTTCTCTTTCTTCTTACTCAAGAAAAGTGATTAAGGGACCGAGGGTCTCTTGTTGTAAAGTGATCTGAACACAAAGGAAGGGTTGTCCTTGTGTGGTTCAGAACTTGTAAAGGGTTTTTACAAGATAGTGGAACCCTCAAGAGGGTTGCTTGGGGACTGGACGTAGGCACAAGGGTGTGGCCGAACTAGTATAAAACTGAGTTTGCATTTTCTCTTCCCTTAAACTCCTTTATTTATTGTTATTTATCTTTTGCATTAAGGAAAATTAGTCTGAATTGAATTATAGTAATTCATAATAAGGGAATATTGACATTGTTTTTAAAGAAGGATAAAATTTTAATTAGGGAAATAGTTTGTGATATCTTAATTCAACCCCCCTTCTTATGATATCTGAGGCCACTTGTCTAACAATGCTTGTTTCTATTGTTGATACTATGGCGATGGCAATTGAGTCTTCGACTGTAATGACGACATCATTTATTAGGCAGGGATTGATTTAGGTATTAATGATATTATGTATCATGTGTCAAAACAACTCGTTGATATTGTCAAGCCAATGGTGCATAATGAATTTCATAATGCTAAGGATTTATATCAACGTTATCCAAATCATGTGAGAATTCAGCTACCTCCTTCACACAAGATTGAAATAACCAACCAAGTCTAGGAGTAGGACAAAACTATGATATGCAAAAAAATCCTATGACATGAAGGATGTAGATCAATAATGTCACTCTTTTTGCTCAACCAAATATTATACAACCAAATGCAATGTTGGTAGGGCCCCTTGTAGGGATTCAACCAAATTTGTTTCACGCATTATCACTTCCTTTGGGACAAAGTGGTTGTGTTTAGGCGTTGTTACTAGCAATGACTCAACCAAATATGGCACCTATCTCAAATACTCAGATAGCCATGCCTTTGGTAAGATTTGTTCTGCTAGTCTAGTTGAATCGTGTGCAAGTACCAAATATAAATTATGCACCTTCATTTAATATGTCATCATCTAATGTTTTGAACAATCCAATGCCTCGGGGACATGGAATGTTTGCCAATCATAAGGTACAAAGTAACAATTTTCATGGGTAGGTTAACTTGGCAAAGAGGCTATCTAATGTTGTAGGACATATAAGCATACCACAACTAGGGAAACCTAGTATGTTGCTTGCTAATGTTATACCAAATAATGATTCAAGTTGGAATCATTTGTCATCTGGAGATTGACAAACCCAATTTTGATAGTGTTTTCTATGTGAGGTTTAGTCATATTCATTCATTTTGGCATATTTTGCTTGACAAAACTCATGGAATAGTGTTACTTTGTACTAGACACACTCATGAGTGAATTTAAGTGAAAAGGGATTGATTTGTGCAACTTTGAAGAGAATTTTTTATACTGCGTGAAGAACCACAACCATGGATCAATTATCCATGGTTGTGGATAGCATGGATATCACTCATGACAGAGAGAAATAACCATGACTTATGGAGGAAATTGAATTTTTGTATATCAACATCAACTTTCCAATCACGGTCATAGATATGGATCCATGATCGTCCTTTCTGATCGGTCAAATTGTGAAGCGATCAGTATCCACATCCATGGATACAGATCCACAACCGTGGTTAATCAGTGTTGTCAGACACTTAAGTTAGGCCTTCAAATAGTGGGTTTTGAAGAAAAACCCTTATCTTTTTCCTCTCAACATGTTTCTAGAGTTTTCGAAGAGAAAAGAACAGCATGAGAGCATCTATGACTATGAAGGAGCGTGCAGATCAAATGGGGGTCATTTCTTATAAAGATTTCTTCCTTTTTTTGGTCTTTTCATGTATTCCTTTATGATTTTTAGTTTTTTCATTACCATAAGCGGCTAGTCCCTTTAGTCTAGGATTATGATGTACCATACCCCTATACACTCTTTGATTTCAATCAAGACCTTGATGTTATTCAATTAAATCTCTATTCTTATTCTTTATTTTATATTTGGATCTAATTAGTATAAAACTTAATTAATTACATAGCAGTGATCATCTGTGTGTCATTAGTTGAATTAGAAAGAGATTATTTTGTATCAACTTGTATGATCAAACTGGTTGGACACTTTTTAGCGGATTAACTTGATTGATAATCATCCCAATGAATTAAGAATTCATCCCTTGACCTAAGTTAATATTTCTACAATCAATTAAAAGTTGATTTAGGACAAGGAACATTATTAGACCTAGATCAAAGGCTAGTAGTTGAATTAGGGGAATACTAGTGATTCATTTAATTGTGGGTTTATTGGAATTAAATTGGGGAAAAGGGGTATGCGTGAATTCATAATCCTAGGCTTTGCTTGTTCTTTATAGTTGTTTCTTATACAATTCTTTTTCTTTAATTCCTTTTTTCATTAAAGAGTAAAATCGATCAAAAGCAATCTTTCTTAATTTGATAAAACTCAAATTGCCTAGTTATTTCTAAATTGATTATTTGGGAACACAATTGGTCCTCTAGGTTTGATATCCGGACTTAGGTTCTTTGTTACTATTGTATAGGGTACATTTTCCTTTATACAAGTACTATTTTTACTCATCAGACATCCCCATGGAATGTTGCAATATCCCAACCAGCCAATAGGGGTATCACAATTAATTGATCTGGGAGTCATAGTTGAAACCATGAAAAAATATTTTGGCATACAATTAAAATCACTAGAAGGATCAATTTATAGGAAACCATAACCTAAATGGGTTGATAAATGGCACCTCTTCCCAAGGGATACAAGACTCCTAATTTTACCACTTTATCAGTAGAAGATGGCAAGTCTACCTTAGAGCACGTTGGACGATTCACAACCCAATATGGAAAGGCAAGCCATAACAAATTTCACAATCTCCAGTTGTTCCATTTGTCTCTCATTGGAACCACATTTACATGGCATTCATCACTACCACCAAATTTGGTATAGAATTGGGTCGATACCTAGAGGTGTTTTCATAATCGACTTTATAGGCCTCAACTAGATGTGAATGTCACCGATTTGGTGGCATTGAAACGGAAGGTTAATGAATCAGCAATGGAATTCTTGGAGAGGTTTAGAAACATGGCAGGTCGATGTTCGGTACAGTTTCTTGAAGCCAAATATGCGACCATTGTTATGGGAAATATGCACTTTCATTTAAGAAAGAAGTTGAGAGCACAAGAATGCAATGATATGAATCAGTTAGCCTCTAAAGCTACAAGGGTGGAGCAACTCATCATAGATAAAGAACAAATACAGGAAAACAAGGGTCGTGGACCACAACTGGAGTCAATTGTTGATTCTGATGAATACACTACTATTTCTATTCAAGGGGAAGCTAAGATCATGGCATCCAAAATTGCCAGGTGAAAAGCCTTACTCTTGTCTAGCATTGAAAACAGCGAAAGCAAGAACTTCTAATTCCACAAATGAGAAGTTTGAATACTCATTTGACATTTTAAAGGCAGTCATATTATGTACTATCTATTGAAGGATTAGCAAATTCGATTGATGGATGGTCATAAAATTCCTTCAGCTGATGAGATACAAGACAAAAAATATTGCAAATGGCACAACTCTTATAGTCATAATGCTTCCAATTGTTTAGTGTTTCAGCAAGCTATTTAGAAAGCCCTTAAGGAGGGAAGGATTAAGCTTGCTAATAAAAGTATTTCTAAGATGATTGTTGATATTGATCTTTTCCCAAGTATCGATAACATTATGATTTCATGCAGCCCTAGTAAGAAGAAGAGACGAGCCATTTGGCAGTCAAAACAAGTTGAGGTACAAGGATCAACTAGCTAACATCAAACTAGTATATTTAAAAGGTTGGGCAGGTCAAAATCCCTAGTCCCAAAGCCAATATGGGCACCTCATAAGATGGTAGGAGAAACCAGTTAGGGCTAGTGTCTGTGTCAATCGGGTTTATTGTCAATGATGAATAACAAACAATGGGCATGTCCAAAAACTTCAAAATTAAGACTTGAATGGCTATATGTTGACAACAGCATCACGAATACAATAAAGGACTTTGTAGTTCTAATACAAAGTTACCGATTACTGATGAGGATCCCATTCCAAAAGGAGAAAAGGAATGGTTGAGATTAAAGTGGGAAAATGGCATGAAAACCTTGAGGAAAACGGTAATTATCCAAGCAGCCAAATGAATGAATCTCTGACAAACGTTCAAGAAAAGGAATGGATACTTAATTAGAAGAAAAAAAAATATTTGTGCCACCTAAGTCCTTGACTAGGACACTGAAGAGAAGGCTTCAAAGGAAGAAGATAGTCGAGAAGATAAGGTAGACGTTATTTCTAATCGATGAGGTAAAAGGCAAAGGATCAAAAGAGGTTTCATCCTCTAAGGTGTTGAAAGCTTTACAAAAAGCTTTTGTGATGAAAGAAGATTACCCACCGACAACATGCTCCTCTAAAGAAGAACAATTGATAGAGGAAAAGGGGGAATCAAAAGACATATGTCATGGTCAGCCAAAAACCAATAAGGAAGAGTTATACACTGACTTGACCGATAAGGTGATCAATCCTCCAGGCAATCGCCTATCAAACTGGTTGATCCTATTCTAGACCAAGAATTCAAGGATTCATTATTGGATTCTATGTTAGGGGAAGAGCTCAACTTTCTATCGACTAAGGTGGACATAGTCAGCCTTATACCTAGTGAATTCTAGGCTCATGAGAGACAGCTAGACCGGTTGGATAGTGATGTTTGGTTGAGGAAATTGTGTGGGCATCATTTATTGAAGATCTTAATCAATAGAAGAGGGCAATGGTTTTTGAGAAACCCATAGAAGAAATTAGGGGATATTTCAAACCATTGTATATTAAGGCTTATATCAACAACAAAATGCTAAGTAGAGTGATAGTAAATGGTAGAGCTCTGTTAAATGTGATGCCAATCAACACCTTAGAGAAAATCGGTAAGGTATAGAAGATTTGGCAACAACCAATATGAAGATAATTAATTTTATTGGTGGAGGTACTCATGCTTTGGGAGTTTTGGTGGCTGATATCACTGTCGGTACTAAAATCAAGAAGATGGTGTTCTTTGTAGTATATGCTAAACCAACATATACTTTGTTGTTGGGGTGAGATCCATGGAAGTAAGTGTGTGTCGTTAACTCTCCATCAATTCTTAATTTTCTGGGATGGAGATCAGGTAGAGATGATTCATGCCAATAGATTTATGTTTAAAGTCGAAGTTCATATTGTTGAAGCTATTTACTACTCACCATTCATGAAACTGATCCAGTGCCTGGAATGTATGAAGAGGGGTCATGTTTTGCCTGCAATTTAATGACAAAAGGCTTTGAGATTGAGACTGGCTGATTCCACGATGTCGCAACCTACCCTTTGGCGGGAGGGCGACGCATGACTCGCGGGATGCGTGTTCCACGAAAGGAATACGCGCAGAGTCGCCACCAACGTTTATTTGAGGAAAACGTCGGAAAAACCGGAAAAGACGCGATCTACGAACTTTTAAGTGAAAGGTTCGGGAGTTGTATTTACGCACGGGGAAGGTATTAGCACCCCACACGTCCGTCCCAAGGGACGGCAGCCTTTAATCGAATGTGCAAACATGACTTTGATTTTTATGTTCCCTTTTATGTCCTTATATCCTTTATACCCTTTTTATATTTTTTCTTTTTTGTGGTCGACAAGGGTGTTTCCCTTTGCTCCTACGTATTCCTCAATTTGGGATGAGAAAATCAGACCTACGTAGTTCTTTCTTATCAAGTGATTCTTTTTTACTTAAGTGGTGATCATTTTAAGGCGTTGGACCTTAAAAATGATCCATTTTACTTAGTGAGAAATTGAAATGACAAACTTCAAAAGCCTATTTTTGTGGACGAGCTTGACTAGGCGAGTTGATTTTAGCCTTAGTTTCACTTTAGTTATTAATCAATTCGATTAAGAATGAGAAATCCCAAAGAGAAAACGTCCGATTGATTTTCCGCTTTATTTTGCTAAAAGATGTTTTTTTTATTATTATATTATTTTTTACCTCTTTTTTTATTTCCAACGTGGTTACGGCACGACCGAACGGTCGGAATTTATTTTAACCGAAGTTAACGGATAATACAATTCAAACGTTCGGTGGAAATTGATTTTATTTTTAAGTTAAGCGAGAAATGACTTAAGTAAAATGGCTTAAGCACGTCAACAGGGGGTATAAAAAGTAAATGAAACGAGAATAGAAATACACAAAACACAATGTGGACCACCATGGGTACATAGAATGAATCGAAAAGCTTGGTTCGAGGTACTTACCCGTTGAAGATCGAAGAACGATGAAGAACAAATGAAGAACGTCGAAGAACGGTCGAAACCTTTGCGAAATTCTTCACGGAAAACGTTACGGAAACGTTTCGGAAGCACCTCGGCTTAGATTTTCTTCACGGAAACAATTTTTCCAAGCAAATTCGAAAGAGAGAGAAGTGCCTAAGGGGCTGAACCCTTTTCTTCTTCACTTCCTCCCCTATTTATAGCAAAATAGGGGAGGTGGTTGCCGCCCAGCTCGCCCAGGCGAGCCAGGTTGCTTCCTCCAGAAGCAACAGCCTTCTGGAGGAATATTCTGGAGGGCCCAAGTGGGCCTGGGTGCTATTTGCACCCCCATTTTTACTAAGTACACCTCCCTCTGCTTTTTTTGGTGATTCTTTTTTTCGTAAAGTTACGGAAACTTACGAATTTCGTAACGATACTTGTTTTCTTTCCGTAATGTTACGGAACCTTGCGGATTACATAATCATCCCCTTTTTGACTTACGGAATGTTACGGAATCTCACTTAATTATGCAACGATGCTTCCATTTGATTTCCGGTGTGTCACGGAAACTTACGGATTGTGCATCAATATTTTTTTGGTTTTCCGGCATGTCCTGGAATTTCACAAATTGCCTAATGATGGGTGCCAAGCACCTCACAAGGACCCAAGAAAGGTCGCATGTCATCAAGCAAAGGTCCCCGGACGAAATTAGGGTATGACAGTTGCCCCTCTTTACTTGTCTTTTATTGGAGATAAAAGGAAAGCAAAGACAAGACACTAATTTCGTTCCTCTCGATTTGACGAGAGTCGCGGGTGACCATAAAATTTCCACATGCAAATGACTTGTTGTTCCTGGAATTTCACAAATTGCCTAATGATGGGTGCCAAGCACCTCACAAGGACCAAAGAAAGGTCGCATGCCATCAAGCAAAGGTACCCGGACGAAATTAGGGTATGACACTAATTTCGTTCCTCTCGGTTGACGAGAGTCGCGGGTGACCATAAAATTTCCGCATGTAAATGACTTGTTGTTCCCGGAATTTCACAAATTGCCTAATGATGGGTGCCAAACACCTCACAAGGACCAAAGAAAGGTCGCATGTCATCAAGCAAAGGTCCCCGGACGAAATTAGGGTATGACACTAATTTCGTTCCTCTCGGTTGACGAGAGTCGCGGGTGACCGTAAAATTTCCGCATGTAAATGACTCGTTGTTCCCGGAGGAACAAAAGGTGCAGAAGACTATGTCAGTCTCTGCATGTCATCGGGCCCGCCGCCTCTGGATGACAAAAGGGTGCGGATAACTGTAAGGTATCTCCGCGTGTCATCAGGCCCGCCGCCTCTGGATGACACAAGGGTGCAGAATGACCAAATTTTGTCTCTGTGTGTCATCGGGCCCGCCGCCTCTGGATGACAAAAGGGTGCGGATAACCGTAAGGTATCTCCGCGTGTCATCGGGCCCGCCGCCTCTGGATGACACAAGGGTGCAGAATGACCAAATTTTGTCTCTGTGTGTCATCGGGCCCGCCGCCTCTGGATGACAAAAGGGTGCGGATAACCGTAAGGTATCTCCGCGTGTCATCGGGTCTGCCGCCTCTGGATGACACAAGGGTGCAGAATGACCAAATTTTGTCTCTGCGTGTCATCGGGCCCGCCGCCTCTGGATGACAAAAGGGTGCGGATAACCGTAAGTTATCTCCGCGTGTCATCGGGCCCGCCGCCTCTGGATGACACAAGGGTGCATGTCACATGACCTCAGGGTCAGTATGACAAAGATTATGGGGCGGCCGACAAAAGCAAGGTTCTTGCTCCTACGTATCCTCCAATGAGGAACTCAGACCTACGTAGTTCTAGATAACTTGTGAGACTTGAAAAAGTCTCCACCAGAAGATGCCTACATCTCCGGAAAGGGCGCAGATGACCATATTGGCCTCCGCTTATTAATCACACTCGAGGTGCGGATAACCGTAAGGTGTCTCCACGGGCTACCAGCTCTTGGGTCATGGTAACAGAAAGCAGTGTGGTCGACAAAAGCGAGGCTTTTGCTCCTACGTATCCTCCAATGAGGAACTCAGACCTACGTAGTTCTGGATAACTTGTGAGACTTAAAAAAGTCTTGGTGTTTTCTTCACTAAAAATGCAAACATGCTTTAGTAAAGAGACAAATATTCCAACTGACTAGAGCAGCATATGCTTTTTTTTTTTAGTGAAAAGAACAATGCGTTTACCGGGGAAGGAGAGTATGTTGATGAAATCCCCCATAACCATAAATGAGATTTTGGATGTTAACATTTCGTTTCTAAATGACCATTTAGAGGAAACACTGGGTTCGACAAAAATAGAAGAAATCCACTCAAAGTGTATCAATCTCGCACAGGTAAGTGTTTCATCCTAATTCCGAACCATAGATATGTCATGACTTGACTTTGCAAATTATTTCCTATCAAATCAAAAATTACATGCGTGATCATGGATCAATAGGACTTCCCTTGGGAATGGGTTCTTTTAGCGGGTTTTTCGGCTTTTGTGTGTTTTTTTTGGCTTTTGATTTTTTGTTGGCTTTTTCCTTTTCTGTTTTTGTTTAGTGTGGGGCGAAAAAGTCGCTAGCGCACTGATTTTGGTTGGCAATTAAAGGGAGAAGACCATTTTAGGTCATGGTTTCCTTTCCTTCTTTTTGTTCATTTGGTGACAATTTTGTATTGTTCAGATATTGTCCGGTCTAAAGACCTCTCTGCACATTTCTTCTGGTTTCTTTGACCAGGAGCTTTCTTCTTTTCTTTCTTTACTTTCTCCCATTCTTTGGTTGGGACTTTTCTTTCTTTTCTTTTTTTCTTTCTCCCTCTCTTTGATTGGGAATTTCCTTGCTTCCTTTTTTCCTTTGATTGGAAACTTTCCTTTCTCTTCTTTTTTGCTTCCGAGGGTAAGGATTGACATTCTCACCCTGGGTCAAGGTTTATGGTGAGTCAGGATTTTGGCTCAAGACTTGTAGAATGGCTAGGCATGGTACATGTCAGGGTTTGGTTTGGTTCAAGGATAAAAAGGGATGCCCCACATTATTTCCATGACACAAATGCAAAAATGATGATTTGGAAATTTTATGCAAAACTAGTCATGCACGCACCTATGCGGACACTCAAGTGTCAAATTTTTATGGTCATGTGATGCTAGGGCTCAGGATTCATTTCCTCTATTTTAAATCAAGCCAATGTTTCCAAAATATGTTCTTTTATCAATTTGTGCATTCATCCGAGTCCATTTTGGGCGTCCGGGAAAATTTTCACAGCATTCACCCTTCAGGTGCACACACATTTTTCAAAAACTAGCTATGATCAGTGAATTTCTCAAAGAAAAGTTGGAAGTCATCTCTTTTCAAAAGCATGTTGGTTTTTCAGCTAAACAACTTTTTTTTCTTTTTTTTTTCTTTTATTTGTTTATTTCTTTTTCTTGTTTGTTTTTGTTTTTTTTTCCCCTTTTTTTTCATGAGGTATTTTGCTACCTAAACATGTGTATATTTTTGTGAGGTATTTTTGCTATATACATGCATATCCAAGGTATCTTGCTACCTAAACATACATATATACATTTTGTGAGGTATCTTTTTGCTACATACATGCATATCTAAGGTATCTTGCTACCTAAACATACATATATATATTTTGTGAGGCAGTTGTTTGCTACCTAAATTGCATACATGCATATCTAAGGTATTTTGCTACCTAAACATACATATATATATTTTGTGAAGTGTTTTTTTTTTTGTTTACATACACGCATATCTAAGGTATTTTCACTACCTAAACATACATATATATATTTTGTGAAGTGTTTTTTGTTTACATACATGCATATCTAAGGTATTTTCACTACCTAAACATACATATATATATTTTGTGAAGTATGACTACCTTCCAAGCTTGCGCTTGTTTTATTTAAATTCCCAGGATCATGAGCAACTAGGTGCGTCCTACTATAAAAAGTGATCAAATAACAAGCATAGATTCAAAAGGTACTAGGTTGCCTCCTAGTAGCGCTTCTTTAACGTCTTGAGCTGGACGCCTTATGACTTGTTGGTCACGGACCTAGTACTTCGCTTACCTTTGGCTTTGGACTTGGTCGCCTACTGGTCGGCCATGTGTCATAGGCAACACTCTAACCTTTTTATGGATGAGCTGAGGTGAACTTTAGAGGTGGTGGCGGTGTGTCTATTGCCCGCTACCGGCCATCCCAATGCTGCTGTGGTGTTTCGCCCTGCGCCTGCCTGGGGACGTAGTACTTCTTGATGAAAGCTCGATCAGTAGGGGGCCTGATGCCCTTGCTGGAGGTTACAGGTACTCCGTAGAACTGACAGAGACTCGTAATTAGAGCTTGACAACTCCAAGACCCTGTTGGACTTCTTCGGGTCCACTGGGTGTCTTGCAGGCGCGATCCCTGCAAACAATAGATGAAATCAGAAATCAGTTGAGCGATGTGCATACTTACCTATGATGACATGACCTTGCCGGGGGGGTACGGGCACCCTATAGGACTGATAGAGGCCCGTAACCAGAGCTGGAAACCCTAGGGCCCTGTTGGACTTTTCCGGGTCCACTGGGTGTCTTGCGGGCGCGATCCCTGCAAATAGTAGATGGCATTAGAAATTAGTTGGAAATAATGCATACCTACCTATGTCGGGACGGCACAGACCAACTGATACTTCCGCAAGGGGAGATCGGTATTGCGGTCGCTGGGCAGAATGTTGCTAAGTAGCAATGTCATTTATATCTGTGTAAAAGGGGTCATGTTGGTACACATGATCCACACTCGTCTCTTTGCAGCGGCATGGGTGAAATCTTGCCCCGGTATGTATAGTAGCTGCGTGATAGCTCCCTCTCTGGTTGTGCTTGCATAGTTGGTCGCCCTCCAATATAGTGGGGTGGCCCAGAAACTGATAACAGGAAACTACTGGCCCCTTAACCGAGAGCGCGAGTCTCGGTTAAGCATTTAAGGGCAGAGGACCTTAAATTCTCTTAAGGTGCGGATGTGGAGCACACTGAAAATGAGGACACGTAGCCCTCTAAAGGTGAGGGCGTGCAGCCCTCTCAAGGCGAGGATGTGTAGTCCTCTGGAGGTGAGGGCGTCCAGCCCTCTGATGGCAAGGACGTGTAGTCCTCTCAAGGTGAGGGTGTGCAGCCCTCTGTTGGCGAGGACGTGTAGTCCTCTCAAGGTGAGGGCGTGCAGCCCTCTGTTGGCGAGGACGTGTAGTCCTCTAAAGGCGAGGACATGTAGTCCTCTGGAGGTGAGGGCGTGCAACCCTCTGATGGTGAGGACATGTAGTCCTCTCAAGGCGAGGACGTGTAGTCCTCTCAACGGTGAGGGTAACTAGTACCCAAGGTGAGGGCGTGTAGCCATCTCAAGGCGAGGACATGTAGTCCTCTAGAGGTGAGGGCGTGCAGCCCTCTGATGGTGAGGACGTGTAGTCCTCTCAACGGTGAGGGTAACTAGTACCCAAGGTGAGGGCGTGTAGCCCTCTCAAGGCGAGGACATGTAGTCCTCTGGAGGTGAGGGCGTGCAGCCCTCTCAAGGCGAGGACATGAGGTCCTCTGATGGCGAGGACATGTAGTCCTCTCAAGGCGAGGACGTGTAGTCCTCTCAACGGTGAGGGTAACTAGTACCCAAGATGAGGGCATGTAGCCCTCTCAAGGCGAGGACGTGTAGTCCTCTGATGGTGAGGGCGTGCAGCCCTCTGATGGTGAGGACGTGTAGTCCTCTCAAGGCGAGGACGTGTAGTCCTCTCAACGGTGAGGGTAACTAGTACCCAAGGTGAGGGCGTGTAGCCCTCTCAAGGCAAGGACATGTAGTCCTCTGGAGGTGAGGGCGTGCAGCCCTCTCAAGGCGAGGACATGAGGTCCTCTGATGGCGAGGACATGTAGTCCTCTCAAGGCGAGGACGTGTAGTCCTCTCAACGGTGAGGGTAACTAGTACCCAAGGTGAGGGCGTGTAGCCCTCTCAAGGCGAGGACATGTAGTCCTCTGGAGGTAAGGGCGTGCAGCCCTTTCAAGGCGAGGACATGAGGTCCTCTGATGGCGAGGACATGTAGTCCTCTCAAGGCGAGGACGTGTAGTCCTCTCAACGGTGAGGGTAACTAGTACCCAAGATGAGGGCGTGTAGCCCTCTCAAGGCGAGGACGTGTAGTCCTCTGATGGTGAGGGCGTGCAGCCCTCTGATGGTGAGAACGTATAGTCCTCTCAAGGCGAGGACGTGTAGTCCTCTCAACGGTGAGGGTAACTAGTACCCAAGGTGAGGGCATGTAGCCCTCTCAAGGCGAGGACATGTAGTCCTCTGGAGGTGAGGGCGTGCAGCCCTCTCAAAGCGAGGACATGAGGTCCTCTGATGGCGAGGACATGTAGTCCTCTCAAGGCGAGGACGTGTAGTCCTCTCAACGGTGAGGGTAACTAGTACCCAAGATGAGGGCGTGTAGCCCTCTCAAGGCGAGGACGTGTAGTCTTCTGATGGCGAGGGCGTGTAGCCCTCTGAAGTTGAGGACATGCAGTTCTCTGATGGCGAGGACATGTAGTCCTCTCAAGGTGATAGGTACAAGTACCCAAGGGTCCACCCTTATGAGAAAGCAAGAGATCGACTCATCGAGAGGGCCGGTCATCCCAAATCCACAAGATTTGGACATTAGATGTAGGAAATCTATGCAGTTAACATGATTTTTAGGGATGCAGATGCATGCAACCTTTGTCGTGAAATTTGGTAAATGCGGACTTCATATGAAACAATGCAATGTAATGGAAAGTTGTACAATGTTCATGACATTCTTTCCCTATTTTGTGATTTTGATTTTGATTTAATTTTTTTGGAAAACACAGATTGACTGTCCTTTTGAAAGAGGTGATAATTCATGCAACCTCATCCTATCTTTTTTGCAAATCTCTCCGGGAACTCCCTCAGAGTGTGTGTTCTATTTGATTTAGTCACTTGACCATTTTGGAGTGACGGCAATGGAGTCGTTTGATGTTTGATCAATCCATTGAAATCCTAGGGTTTGTCCCCCTTTTTTTTGTTAAAAACATCGATGGGTGAGAACTTTTGATCGGCCCCTATGTTCACTTGAGGCTCATGCACGGTGCCCCTCATTGCCCCAGTGTAAGGCTTTGAGGTACCAATCGTTGTCTTTCGTCATGACCTTGTAGGAGGGAACCTATTGGGTGAGAACTTCTAATCTGCTCCTAGGTTCGCTTTAGGTTTTTGCATGGTGCCTTTCGTTGCCCCAGTGTAAGGCTTAGAGGTACCAAGTGTTGTCTTGTTTTCACGACCTCGTAGTGAGGAAGAATGAAAGAAGCAGTTGATTCTTGCAAAAAGAATTTTCCAAGGACGAGAAATAGTTGAAGGATCTTTCAGTTGATGGATTAAGTCAAATGACTCCTATGTAGAAGCAAGATGTTTTGATGTCTTGATGATGCTAAAGGATCAAGTGCTTCTAAGTTTTATTCAAGACAAGAATCCAAGAAAGTCAAGATATATGATCAAGTTTGATCTCTTAGAATCTTTAGGAAGAAGTTTCCAAATTGAAAACAAACAAAAGGTTTGACCAAAGAATTCTATCATTTCAATTTGAGATTTGCTCTCTGGTAATCAATTACCAGCAGTTGAAAATGTTTTAATTCAAATTTTTAAAACCTGTAATCGATTACATAAGTCTTGTAGTTGATTACCAGAGGGGATTTTCAGAAAATAATTTCCAAGAGACATATCTATTCAAATGTTTTATGAACGGCCATTCAAATGTTTTAAAGAGAGTTTTCATTGCCCAAACAGTTTTATCCTCTCAAAAGATTAAGAGTTTTTCTGAACTGAAATGTCTTATCCTCTCAAAAAGATTCCTTGGTCAACCACTTGCATATTCAATAAGGAATTTTGATTGATCTTCATTGTACAATCTATCTCTTTTAAGAGAGATTTCTTCTTCTTATTTCTGAAAAGGGATTAAGAGACCGTGGGTCTCTTGTTGTAGAGGATTCCTGAATACAAGGGAAGGGTTGTCCCTGTGTGGTTCAGACTTTGTAAAAGGAGTTTTACAAAGAGAGTGGAAAATCTCAAGTGGGTTGCTTGAGGACTGGACGTAGGCACGGGAAGTGGCCGAACCAGTATAAATCAAGTTTGCATTCCTCTCTTCCTTTAAACTTCTTTTATTTATTGCTATTTATCTTTTGCTTTAAAGAAGTTTATTTTGAATTGTCTTTTGAGTAATTCATGTTAAGGGTGCATTGTTAATCCAAAAAGAAAGAGTGATAGTTCAATTGGGGAATAGTCTTTGCATCTTAATTCAACCCCCCCCCCCCCTTTCTTAAGATAACTGAGGCCATTTGTCCAACATTCTATTCTTGACAACTCGCTTCTCTAAGAAGACAAACTTTCCAGAATGATAAAATGAAGTCACATGAACGTCTATATTTTTACTTGAAAACACAGTCAATCAAATGCCCCATCTTCTTTTCTTTTTTTTATTTTTTATTTTTTTACTTTACTCGTCGTTTTACGACACCCCACCAACGTGCAAGATGAGTAATCTCTGATTGAACGGTCTTGGAAGTCAACACTCATGAGCGCAGGTTGCTTGAGCAAACAGACCAATGGCTTACACTCACATTCCGGTGGAAGTTGAATAAGCAAAGATGTGTTTGTGAGAGGATGAGATAGACAAGGATGTCCATTTTATCCATATCATTCAGCATTGTAACTGTGGTTTATAATAATGGCATAAACTTGAAAATCCTGATGAGTCATGACAACAGCTTCCAGAATTGCCCCATGTATGGTGTTGCTTGTCAATGTTAGGATTCAACAAGCGATTCTCCTCAAATTTCAGCCAGCCCGTATCAATTAGACTTCACACTTTATGCTTCGGGGTCATACAATGCTCAATGGAATGCCCCGGGGCTCCTCCATGATAAGCACACGTTGCGTTCGAGTCGTGTCCTTAGAAAAATGGAGGTTGAGGAACCTTGGTTGGGGTTATGGCTACCATTGAATTATTGAGTGGATATGGGATCAAGTTTAGCATATGACAACAGAATTTGGGGTGAACCCTACAGGCTTTTTGCTGCAAAATTCCTTTTTGTTGGTGTTTTTGGTTTGTGCTAAAGGTGGCCTTCGTCATTGGAAGTGCGGTAGACAGGCTTTGTGGTTGATTTAAGGATGGCCTTTGTGGATAAATGGGTGGTGGGTAAGAAGGAGGTTTGTTATTGGCTGAGTAATGACATTGTTGGGTTGGTGGGAAACTTGGCCGTATAGGAATGGCAGTCACAGCATGGGTTTCTCCCTCTTTCTCACCCTCTTCATTTGCCCCAGTTTTCTCAGTCGTCCTAGTAAGATGATCAAATTTGCCTCTTTTCGGACCCACATCGATCCTTTCACTGGCGAAGACCAAATCCGCAATGCTTTTGAGGGTGCGTAGCCCACCATCTTTTCATAGTAGAGTATAGATAATATGTCTACCGTCACGATTATCGTCTCCCTTTTTGCACATGTTCTGTAGTTGCATCCTATCCGGAACCATATCAAAATTGTACTGATACTGCCTAACAAAGGCAACCATTAGGTCCTTCCAAGAATGGACTCGGGAAGGTTCCAAGTTAGTGTACCAGGTAACAGCTACCCCAGTAAGACTTTGTTGGAAGGAATGTATCAGCAATTCCTCATCTTTTGCGTATTCCCCCATCTTCTGACAATACATCTTTAGATGGTTCTTGGGACAAGTAGTCCCCTTGTACTTGTCAAAGTCCAGCACTTTGAACTTAGGAGGGGTGATGATATTGGGTTCTAGGAACAACTCTTTAGGTTAGCAAAGGCATAATCTTCACCTCCTTCAATGGCCTTGAGCCTTTCCTCTAGATGATCCAACTTTCCCATTCCTGCCATAGTTATGAGGGTTTTTAACCGCTATGGAATGTGAGGGTTGTGGTTGTGGATGATACTGAGGGCCCTCCAAAGTGTTTTGCAGGGGTATACCACCAATTGTTTGCCCTTCAGCGGCATATCCGAGGCAAGGCTCGAAGTTGGCTAGATCGTGGTGGGGAATTTCATGTGTCTCCTCCATGGGTCGAGAGACATGTGCATGATCAGATTTGAGGTTGTTGGCTCTTAATGAGTATGGGAGTGGAGTTATTGACATCCCCATTGGGAATGTACGCCACATTGGGTGGTGTATAGTTTGGGAGGCAAGCCATATGGCGGGAAGGCGTGCTTGTTTTGAATTTGCACATCATGGGGTCATCCGTACTTCCCAAATCTTTGCCTACCATATTTGAGGTTGGATGATTCATTTGCTTGAGGCCAGATGGGAGCATCGGGTTCACCTTAGCGACAGCGCTAGTAGCGGCAACTATAACCGCATTGGCTTCCATTATCTTCTTCATGCTCATCATGGCCTCCATCATTGTGGCCATTTGCTCTTTCATGGCCTCCATGTCGGCCTTCATCTTCTCTTGCACCTCCTTTTCTTCACCCATTACTCTAACTCTAGCACGAGTTCGGTAAGGGCGCCGTAAAGCGTGTCCTTTTCTTTTTGATAACAATGATTAAGTTCATTTTATTTTATTTTATTTTATTTTTCAAGGAAAGAATGCAATGAGCAATGCAACCAATGAACAACATGGATGTATGCGAATGATGCATAGTTGAAGTATTACGAATTTGTACACTGGATATGGGGTTGAATCAATTTAGATTTTCAACATGGTCCATGACATCTTCGTCAAGGTGAAACTGGAAGTAACAAGGACATCAGCAGCCCTAAATGTGTTTGGCAGTAGACGAAGCAGCAATGTAACACGATCTTTTGCCCCAATTTTTTTTCAAGATGGTTACTTCCATACTTCAACTTGACTCGATGAACCTTTTCGTAAAAGCAAGAGCTTGGTTCAACCCCATAACCCAGGGAATGGCAATTTTGATCGCCAATACTTCAACAACATTTCATAGGGATGAAAGACTCGGGAATATGCATACTATGCATGGAGAATGTAATTATGAAATTGAGATGCCTGAAGAAACATCTTTTCTTAGTTAACCATGCATTAGGTACCATGTTCACTCATTTTGTTTTTAAGTGAAACGGGTTTATGATCCCAACATGGTTGGCTCATGGTACCGAATATATGCAACCAAGAATGCATCAAGAATTTTCATGCTTCCCTTTTTTGTTTTTTTTTTTGTTTTGTAGAGGAAAATGCAAGGCTCACGCACGAGCAAACATGAAAACAAAAGGTATGCAGTTTGTAGAACAAAAAGTATGTTGAACGCACATGCATGATGATGCAATGACTCATGCAAAATGTGATGTTGGAATATGATAATGGACAAATGCAGGAACGTTATGTTCATTATGATGCCATGAAGAGATGCTTATGCATGCTAGAGATAAAATGCGGGAGTGATTTGATTCGCACTGATCTTTGGAGTAAAACGCGGGATAAACTCATTTTATTCAGAAAGTTTATAACTAGTCAAGATTTGAGCGACAATACAAAATTCCTGGCGGTTTCTAATCATATGGGCCATTAAGTCTATCCTATGCTGACAATAGCTGAGAAGTTCGTGGATCTCTTCGGGGGCGGAGTAGGTGTCCGCCATTGCTTCGGCCTTGGCTAGCAATCGGGGAAGTTCTTGACTCCTGTTCAAAGTAAGAGCAAATTGGTCCATCCACATTGTTGCCTCTTGGTGCAATGAATCAATTACCCTTTCCCTTGCTTCCCTTTCTACTGATATCTTGGCGTACTCATCCTCTAGCCTTTGCTCGTGAGTCGCTGCTAGATTTAGCTTCTCTTTGCACTCATCGATGATGGCCCACATATTCCCTTCAGTCTCGCTTAATTGTTAGGACAAATTTCTTTTCGACCTAAGGCAAGCCTTTAGCTAGTCCTTCAAGATCATGCCTTTGACCCGTGATGATTCCTTTCACCTCTTCAGAGCTTGAGCTCACTATTGCTGCCCTATAAAGCCCCTCAAAACTTTGTTTTGGTCGTGTTCTTCCTTTCGGGCCTTCTTGGTTTCTCGTTCCAAGGCTTCAGTGGTGGCCATATTGACGTCCCTTAGTTCATCATACTCTCTTCAGACTTTGATGGCTATGGACTTGAACTTCTCTTTGACTACCCGGGCTCTTTCAAGCTCTGCCTTTAGGGCTTGTACCTCATCACTTTCTTCCGAACTTTAACCTCATCGTCTCTCACAGTCTTTAGATTTGGGAGCCAATCCAATCCTTGTGTCCGGACTCTCAGCCACTTATGATAGCCGCCGATGATCCCATTACTGCTTCCCCTAAGCTCTCTGTCCTTTCTTCACGCCGCATCCCATGCCTTGCGAACTCCTTGGAGTACCCTCACGTTGTGGTCACTGAAACCCCGTGCGATGAAAGGCGTGATGCTTTCGTCTGATGGCACTCCTCTCATGGGGTAGCCAAGCTGTCTTATGGCGAGGACGGGATTATAATTAATACAACCCCTTGTTCCCATCAAGGGAACATTTGGACATCCTTCGCATGAAGATAGAATCCTGATTCTTCCTTCCTTCTAGCGAGGGAACCAATTAACAGACGCCCCTCCATGCTAGCCAAGAGTTGGTCCCAATTCGCCTTTCCTTTTTCGACGCACGAGCGGTGACCTTGTAGCGGATAGACGGGCCTACCTTCTTGGAGAAAAAAAAGGTGTGAAACCAGCCACACATAGAGAGCCAGTGCACAACAAACAATTCTTGCGCTGCTCTTTTCACATCCCCGGTCGAACGTGTCATACATGGCCAAAATGGCGACGACCGGGCTTTCCTTGCCATGATGAAAGGCGAGGAAAGCGTCAATCGCTGCTAGGTCCACTAACCCTTCCATATTCGGAAAGAGGACAACTCCAAAGATCAAAAGTGCCAAGATGTCAATAAAAGAAAGCCCATTCGCCTTGATTTTCCAAGGCCTTTGCCCTTTCCTCCAAACACTTCCTTGGTACTCCGACTACCCCATTCCTGTTTTGCTTTACACGGTCCAACTCTTGTGCTGAGATTTTCACTACCTTGGCAACTCTTGTCGTGGAGGGATAGAACCCAGAGAAAAGATATGGCTTCCTTCCTCCCAGTGGGCATCCCAGGATTTCTTCAAACTCTTTCACAGTCGGCACTAGCTGGAAGTCCTCAAATGTGAAGCACCTTAGGGGCTGGTCATAATACTGGGAAAGGGATGCAATCGGTTCCATGGAGACTTCTACCCTAGCTAGGTCCCAAATCTTACCATAGGCTTTGCGGAAGGCTTGTCGTTGAAGTTGACCCATTAATTGCCCCAACTCTCGTAAACTAGTGACCTCTAAGCTCTTGATTTTGACTTGATAGAACCTCTTTTTAAGCGAAGGCTTTTGACTTGATCCCATGTTTTACTAAAGTGAAATAAAATCTAGTGCGAATCAAAACTCCAACATCTATCATGGGTGGAATGGATGAATGCATGAAGAAATGCATATGACACAGATGCAATTTACGAATACGGGAGCCCGAGAAATTGTTTCCTTCTTGGATACAACGTTTGGGCAGCGTGGCACCCAACGTATGTTTTTAAGAAGGCGACACGGACCCTCCGTCGGTTTGCTAAAGTGAGGGGATCAAAGACGAAACCCACGCATGATGCATATGCGAAAGGCACAACACGGGGATGTACATAGTACGACAATATTCACAAACAAATATAAGCAAAAAGGTATATGATACTTATGCATGGCAGTGTGAAAAATGGCACGCAGCGTGTTTGCTCCGTGCCCCTATTTAAGGGACCCATAAGGGAGAGAG
Source organism: Glycine max (assembly GCF_000004515.6). Lineage (NCBI taxonomy): Eukaryota > Viridiplantae > Streptophyta > Magnoliopsida > Fabales > Fabaceae > Glycine > Glycine max. The sequence goes on from NC_038250.2 coordinate 19,690,053, forward strand.
CTAACTAGGCTTTTAGTGATAACCCCCAAGGTAGTCATATCTCTCTTGATGGTTTCTAGAGGTATCATTCTCTTCGAAGAACATATTGCAGCAGTAGGGACTACTAGCAACAATAAGTTTTCAAAGAGAAAAGCTCTAGATGAGGGTTCACTGTAATCAAGCAAGTCGGAGACCTAGCATGATCACAGATTCACCTCCACTCCTTATGTTCCCATGAACCCGGGTATAGGGCCCTTTTTCAAACTCACAGTGTGTGCAAATAGTGTTGGTGTTTGTGTGCATGAAATGAATAAATATTTACCTCATGCATACATTTTAAAATGCACTAAAAGCAATAAAGAGTTTATATACACAAGAACATAATGAATGGAAACTAACAAAGGGGTAAGTCACGATAAAACATTGCACAAGATTAAATGGCCTAACTCTCTAAAAACAGTCCCCAGTGGAGTCGCCAACTGTTGCAACCTACCCTTTGGCGGGAGGGCGACGCATGACTCGCGGGATGCGTGTTCCACGAAAGGAATACGCGCGGAGTCGCCACCGACGTTTATTTGAGGAAAATGTCGGAAAAACCGGAAAAGACGCGATCTACGAACTTTTAAGTGAAAGGTTCGGGAGTTGTATTTACGCACGGGGAAGGTATTAGCACCCCACACGTCCGTCCCAAGGGACGGCAGCCTTTAATCGAATGTGCAAACATGACTTTGATTTTTACGTTCCCTTTTATGTCCTTATATCCTTTATACCCTTTTTATATTTTTTCTTTTTTGTGGTCGACAAGGGCGTTTCCCTTTGCTCCTACGTATTCCTCAATTTGGGATGAGAAAATCAGACCTACGTAGTTCTTTCTTATCAAGTGATTCTTTTTTACTTAAGTGGTGATCATTTTAAGGCGTTGGACCTTAAAAATGATCCATTTTACTTAGTGAGAAATTGAAATGACAAACTTCAAAAGCCTATTTTTGTGGACGAGCTTGACTAGGCGAGTTGATTTTAGCCTTAGTTTCACTTTAGTTATTAATCAATTCGATTAAGAATGAGAAATCCCAAAGAGAAAACGTCCGATTGATTTTCCGCTTTATTTTGCTAAAAGATGTTTTTTTGATTATTATATTATTTTTTACCTCTTTTTTGATTTCCAACGTGGTTACGGCACGACCGAACAGTCAGAATTTATTTTAACCGAAGTTAACGGATAATACAATTCAAACGTTTGGTGGAAATTGATTTTATTTTTAAGTTAAGCGAGAAATGACTTAAGTAAAATGGCTTAAGCACGTCAACAGGGGGTATAAAAAGTAAATGAAACGAGAATAGAAATACACAAAACACAATGTGGACCACCATGGGTACATAGAATGAATCGAAAAGTTTGGTTCGAGGTACTTACCCGTTGAAGATCGAAGAACGATGAAGAACGAATGAAGAACGTCGAAGAACGGTCGAAACCTTTGCGAAATTCTTCACGGAAAACGTTACGGAAACGTTTCGGAAGCGCCTCGGCTTAGATTTTCTTCACGGAAACAATTTTTCCAAGCAAATTCGAAAGAGAGAGAAGTGCCTAAGGGGTTGAACCCTTTTCTTCTTCACTTCCTCCCCTATTTATAGCAAAATAGGGGAGGTGGTTGCCGCCCAGCTCGCCCAGGCGAGCCAGGTTGCTTCCTCCAGAAGCAACAGCCTTCTGGAGGAATATTCTGGAGGGCCCAAGTGGGCCTGGGTGCTATTTGCACCCCCATTTTTACTAAGTACACCTCCCTCTGCTTTTTTTGGTGATTCTTTTTTTCGTAAAGTTACGGAAACTTATGAATTTCGTAACGATACTTGTTTTCTTTCCGTAATGTTACGGAACCTTGCGGATTACATAATCATCCCCTTTTTGACTTACGGAATGTTACGGAATCTCACTTAATTATGCAACGATGCTTCCATTTGATTTCCGGTGTGTCACGGAAACTTACGGATTGTGCATCAATATTTTTTTGGTTTTCCGGCATGTCCTGGAATTTCACAAATTGCCTAATGATGGGTGCCAAGCACCTCACAAGGACCCAAGAAAGGTCGCATGTCATCAAGCAAAGGTCCCCGGACAAAATTAGGGTATGACACACGACCCTAATGTGTTTTAATCCATGATGCAGGACAAAGAATTAGTGTTGGATTGATTGATCGTCTTCAATATAGAGAATAAGTTAGCCGATTCAAATCTATCTGACGAGGAATGAGAGATATGGGATGCTAAAGATTACCATATGGATTTGAAAAACCTCAAGGGGAATCCTACCCATCTTTTGGATGACGATTGTCAGCCGATTCGAAGGCAAGTGCCTTTATTTGAAGCTCAAGACCCAATGATGGAAGTAAATCTTTGAACAAGTGAGGAACCTTGGATGACAAAAGTGAGTGGTTTGTTGACTTAAGGACAAAGAGAACATTTGGTAGAGCTTATTAAAAGCTACCAAGATTGTTTTGCTTGGGATTACCATGAAATGTTAGGATTATCCAGAGAATTGATAGAATGGAACAACAAGGGTAGTAGCGACAGTGAAGGAGTGTTGGGCGTTGGCGGAGAAGTGTTGTGATAGCAACAATGAGAGCAAGAGACAAGAGACAAAAGGAGAGGACAAAGGAAGCAACAAAGGAACAAGAAGGAGAACGAGTACAAAATAGGAAAAAAGACTTCGATAAAATTACATACATTGTCATCACATTTTTCACTCATTATTTTTCTATTTCGTTGAGAACACTAGAAACTGACAATTTGTTATTTTCGATTTTAAACTTCTTTATTAAAGCATTTTCCATGTAAACAATTTCAAAAATTAAAGCAACCATATTTTTATTATTGTTTTCTATTTTTTAGAAAATGGTTCGAACAAACATCACCTAAATTTACTAGAATTTTTGCTCTAACCAACTACATCATGCCAAGTGTACTTTGGGACAATTTCTATATACATCAAGTGTACTACAATGATATTTTAGTAATTATTATATATATTTTTAGGGGAAATATCAAACAAACATATTTTAATTATTCTTTGACATATAAAAAATATTTCCATCCATTTTTAATCATTAACTAAACACATTTTTATAATATATTCATTAATAATATTCTCATTTTTTATTTCCAAAAATAATATTATCTAGACTAAAATAATTATCCATAAAATAAACATCCCTTAAATAAAAGACATTTTAGTCCAACGATGTACTGACATTGTTAATATCAAAACTAAATAGCAACAAATTTTTTAATAGTTGGTGGTGGATTTTGTATGATTTCCTATAGCAAGAAATCGTCACTGTTTTGGTTGAGCTGTCTCTAGTGAGAATTCAACAGTCAGCACACATGCACATGTTTCCAAAAAATTGGTGGGGGCAGGTATCTTCCCATGCCCTAAAAAGATGTGTAATTTTTTATAACCTTGAGTTTTGACAATTATTTCCATGTAATGTATACAATTATTATTAAATAAATAAAAGTAAGGTTAAATAAGTTTTCTAAGATTTCAATAAATTTATATATAGATTATTATAATTTAACAAGTTTACTAATTTTTTAAGAAAAAAATGTTAAGAATACTTACTGTCATCTACAAGTCTTTCAATGTCATAAGTAAAAATTGTAGAGACTTAATTATAACTTTTATAGTTAATAAAAATTGAATTAAACTACCAAACCTATTTAAATTATTTTAAAAAGTATACAAAATATGAACTTTTGAACAATAAAAACATCGAAAAATTTCAATGAAGTTATAAAGAATAGTACAGTAATATATATATATATATATATATATATATATATATATATATATATATATATATATAACTGACAAAACTTCATATATTTCTGAATGATAAAAAAAAAAACTTCGTATAAATTTACTACTATTCAGGTTCAAAGCCAACGATTGAACATACATAGTCTCTTGGACCTCACTTTAACAATTGTTACTGCTACTGGTTTGAATTCCACGACTAGGAATTGAAAGTTTGAAACCTTGAAGGTACAAATTGTTATTAAAAACGGTGAAAAGAAAAAGTAATGCCCGAAAGTAAAAGTTACACAAAACTTTTTTTTTTCCTGTTTGAATATTCTTTCATATTTCATTAAATCTCTTTATAGTATTTCATCCATTAGATTTAAACAAAAATAATTAGTAATATTCTAATCCTTTTTAAAATTAGTAAGCAAAATTAATAACTTCTTGAGCAAAATTATTGATAAATCTATACTATATCTTTAAATAACATTTATAACACTTTGTCAACATGCCATTTAATTTCAATGACTTGTTATGTTAAAAAAAGTCAGAACCAAAAATAAAAATAATCATTACTTTATCACTATAAATAAAAAAATTATTAATTCATTTCTTTAAAAAATTAATTAAAAAATAAACAAAATTTATTATATAAATCATAAGAAAATATAAAAAATTTATGACAAACATAATTTTTTTTCCTCTCAACAAAAATATTTTTATTTCTACTTTCTTAATCAATTTGGATTGGTCACTTATTAGCCGTTGACAATAAAAAAAAATACACCAATCCAGTGACTCCCTTGGATACCACCTCCTCCGGAATCATAAATAATCATAACCATCAAGACTTTTGGCAAAGGAGATAAATAGAAATAAACAACTTGAGATTCCATTTTTCACCTCTCTGTGAGTCATATGACAACTAAAATATAACAATAAAAAATAAAAACAAATTTACAAAGCAGCTATTGCTTTTGTTCCCACTACACTCTCCAAAAATTATAATATATTTTTAGAAAAAGTCCTCCACTTCCAATTTTTTATTGGACCCTCTCTCTCTTTCTCTCTACGTTGACTCGAACACCAACCCCACCACCCCGGCTGCGTTCTCCTGCATCGCGGCCTGAACGGCGTGCCTGTGCTCCCCCTCGTACGTCACTATCAGCATCGCCGGATCGTCTGGTGCGCGCTCCACGTGCTTCCTCGCTGGGCACCCTCTCACCGTGCTGCACTTGTAGTAACCCCTGATGATAAAAAAAACAACGTCAGGGAACGAGTCTTTGATGAGAAAAAGTCAACTAAATCAACGGTCAGAATTCAATGTCACTCACCTTGGGTATGGGGAACCCTTGATCGGTTTCTGACCGTACTTTCTCCACGAGTACTCGTCGGGTGGAATATCGGCGATTTTTGAACTAATCGCCGGCACTCTCACTGTGTTCTTCACCCTATTTTTCCTGAACACAATTAAAAAATGTATATTAATATATTAACTACTTTATAAATTTAATTTCTACACACAACTAGCACAAAAAATTTACATACACACTCAGTAAAAAAGTTATTAAACATGTATATAAAAAAATAAAAAAGTTATTAACCAACATGTATGAAATGGGATTCAAATTTATGGAAAGAAAAACATTATTTAAAAGATAGCTACTTAATTTTTCAAAAAATATATTCATTAAAAAAACAATAAATATTTATAACAAAAAGAATAAAAAATATTTTTAAAATCATTACTAGTAAATTCAACAAACTCACTAAATATAAATTGTTTTACACTTTTTTATCAATAAATGTTAATTGTTAATCTGTTACATGTCTTCATAGCAAATGATCAACCACCAACTTTTCTATTTCTTTTTTTCTTAATCACCCAACCAACCATAATTATTTTACACTACTAATAAATACAATATTAAATAAATAGTTTATATATTATGAAGAGTTTTTATACTATCTGTTAATTACAAATAAAATATCTACATTAGAATTACATCCACGACAATTGATTAACTTTATATAAAAACAAAGTCTAGAATATTTAGGCTTACATAATTGTAAGTTGAATTAAACATGGATGCAATAAATTAAACAAAAGGTCAACAGTCAAAGGCAAATAACTAAAGGGAGGAAAAAAAAAACGACAAGGGATTGAAAGAAGGGTTGAGTTTGGCAAGTTTGAATTTCTCTGTCTTGTCTTGTTTCAGCAATTTCTAAAAACTCGCTTCTTGACAAGAGAAAAGGAACCCTATGCTGTTTTGTCGCTATCATGCGTGGTATACCTATTTAATTCATTTTAACTGCACCACTACCGAAATCGTTGACTCCCAAACGCTGCCTTACCCCACCCACGCGACCCATTCACGTGAATAGTTCAAAAACACTTCAACGCTCACCCCACTTACACCGTCCATCTCACTCTTTCAAACATTATCTTTCATCATTAATTACTAATAATTAATATTTTGTATTTATTTCTTCTAAATTAAAAATAAAATAAAAAAAATAAATTTTACAGCAAAATCTAAATAATTTTAATGGTTAATAAAAAATAATTAATGATATTTTATTGTATTTGTAGTAATTTCTTGTGTTTATATACGAATTAACTATTATTTTTTTTTCATAAAGGGTTGAATTTTAAGATTGTTTATTTGATCCTAATATTTTTTTATTCTATTTTAATTTTTATATACTACTGTCAATTAATAAAAAAATCAGAGTACTTTTCATATTTTTAAATAATTATTACAAAAGTTAATAAATTAACTTATTTTGATAGTTTGTAATTTAAAAAAATAGACTTTTAAGTATACTTAAATTAATTAAACTTTTGTTTAAATTTTATTAGTATTAAATAAAATTTTAGAAGGTTCTCATGAAAAAAACAACAAAAATTTTAAAAGGTAGAAAATGATTTCATTTTTTAATTTATTCATTAATTTTTAAAAGACTCAGTCAACAACTTTGAAGTTTGAAGAGTATTACGATGTTCACCTTTCAAATAAGAAAAAACTGAGTTACGAACGATTCGGTGAAACGCGGTTTTACCTTCGCTTAACGCAGTGGCACTTGCTGTTGCCGGAGACGTCGCCGGAGTGTTCGCGGTGTTCGTGGCACCGCTTCTTGAACGCTGGAGGTTTTCGGGCGGAGGTCGCCGGCGGCGCCAGGAAGATCTTCCCGTTGGAGACGCTGCCATCGCCGGTGATCGCGGAGGACATGAAGGACGAGTTCGATGAAACGCTGAAGGTCTCCTTCGAGAACTCGAGCTCAACAGATTTCGCGTTGGAGCTCAGAAGCGCGTTGTGCGGCTTCGTGAAATCGAGCGTCACCGGCGCGTGGTGAACGGCCACCGGCGCAGGAGAAGGAAACTGCACCGGCGCGGGAATATTAGGGTTTTGCGGCGGAGGAGGGAGTTGAATTGATGAGGTGGAAGTGTTAGCGTTGTGAACAGGTGCGGGTGGAGATGAGTACTGAACCGGGGCCCGTCTGAATCGGGCATGGCCGGTTCGGTTTAGGAGCGAAATGAGTTTCTTAAACTTGGAAACAGTAACATCGGTGAGTTCGGTGTTTAAGTGAAAGGGTTGGTGGGAGAGAGTTCGGATCAAGTGCTCCATGCCTTTGAGGCCTTCTGATGCGGCCTCTTGAATGGCCTTTTGTTCGTCTAGTTTTGGGAACCCCATGAGTTCCAATGCCATTTTCTGTAACCTAAAATCTTTGGGTTTGGGGAAAAAGAAAACTTGAACTCTCAAAGTGTCATAAGAAGATAAGAAAGGGAAGTGGGGTTGGAAGGGTGAAACGGTTTAGAGAAGGGAGATATATATGCAAGTGAAGGATGACTTAGTAAGAGAGAGAAAGTGTCTTGGGTTTGAACGAAAGTGATTTAATAATATTAATTTAAGAAGAGTTGGAAAACATGATTTAGGTAGTCTTATATTATTGTTAAACATGATAATGTTGTTATGATTTTTTTGTCCTAGATTAGGTACTGTGTGAGTTAAGAAAATAAATTTCTTTTAAAATATGTATATTATGTGAAAGGGAAGAATACAGTCTTCTCCATCCGTTCAATTCAATTTTTTTTATGGTTGAATTCAATTTTCCAAAGACATTCATTTTCAAATACTCATATTTTAAAAGAAGAAAAAGAGTTTTTCTAAACCAAATTAATAATATTATTTATTGAGATATTAATTTTCTAATTTGATGAAAATGCATTAATGATTTAATAATTAAAAAATATTGTTATTTAATTATAAATTGTTAATTATAAAAGTATTTTTGTGGCATTTACATGAAAAATATATTCAAGAGTTTAACTTTTAGTACTTATAGTATTAAAATTCTCGGTTATAAATTTTAACAACAAGGAAGTTGATTTTAATTTGATTTTTTTTACCAAATTATAGTTCAACCCAAATATGTTTATTTGCTGTGCAAATATTATTTTTTTTAGTAAACATGTTTCTAAACTAGTAAAACAAATTTCAGCATAAACTATTCTATAAAATAAATTTCAGAATAATGAACATATTAAATTAAATAAATAAAATTTACTAAAACATCATTAAGCAAAAATTTGGTGTTTAGAATTGTACCGCTCTTGGTCTCCTTGGTCATTTTACGGATGACCACTTTCTTACGTTTAGTCTCTTCATGCTTATACACTCGAGACCGTGTGACTCTGTACCCCCTCATTCTCCCCAATTATTCTACTAACGACCCTCCCTTACAATTAGTCTCTTCGTGCTTAGGCACTTGAGACTACGGGACTATGTACCCCCACGATCTCCTCGGTCGTTCTATGGACAACCACTTCTTTACATTTAGTCTCTTCATACTTATGCAGTTCAGACTACTTCGTTGTGTACCTCCTTGATCTCCTTGATCAGATTCCACCTTTTTACTTAGGTGATGCTCTATTGTTTAGGATCCTCGGATATCGGCTGATGCGCTCACCCTGGCGGTTAGGCATCCTACCATGCACGTTGCCTAATCCTTAGCCATTAAGTGACTATAACTGTTTGCAATGCATGCCCAAGGATCTCGAAGCAATAAATAGGATCACATGCGATAAACCTTTGCAAGAATATCAGATTGGTCAATTATGATGCATCTTGTTACACCCTGAAATTTCCTTCTACATTAATTTTCTACACTTGTAAAAAATTTCATTGTTAAAGACTAGACAGTGAAAATTTTGCATTGTGTAATTTAATTATATGATTGTGTGATTTAATTTATGCTATGTATGATATTAATTTTATAAGTTTAAAGTTAGTTTTATTTATTTTTAGTGGAAATAATTTATTTAGTTAGTTGGCAGAAATTTGGAAAATTGCTTGAGTAAAAAAAATTCCATTAGTAGTGAAGTTACACCATGCATTGAATGATAGTGTAATTTAACTCTGTATGAGAATTTTATTTGTGTGATGATCACTCTGGGTACATGTATTCCTAGGGAGATTAGCACAATAACCTAGGTGATTAAGATAGATTTACTAGTTTTGGTAAAAAGCGAAAATACAAAATTTTGGCAAATCCTATCCCTTCCATTTTTGGTAGTTTTGCAAAAAGCAAAATACCCATTGTGGTATGGCTTGGCACATTCAAATTGGCTGCCAAGGGGTTCATTCAAGTGTCACAAAGCCTTGTCAATGAGAGCCTACACCATAGCTTATTGACCTTTGTAGAGAAAAATCTTTTGGAGTCTTATCCCTTCATTTATTTGCACGAAATTAAAGCTTGAGGGAAGAGAGTTCAGTTCTTCTTCTTCTTCTTCTTCTTCTTCCCAGTTGGTTCTTTATGTTCTTGAGCCCTTGAGTCACCAAGTTTAGGCAAATGAGCTTCATTCTTCATCCTATACCCGATTCCTCTTCATTCTCTTGTTCTAGTTTCTCTAATAACTTGGAATTGTCATTTGTTTTACTCATGAAGGGAAACTTTGAAAAATATAAATATTCTTCATTCTCCTTTAAGATTTCATGAGTTTTTCAAGGGCTAAGGGGGGCCTTTCCAACTCTTGAACCATGTGCTTGTTATTGAACTTCCTTGAACATGTTATTGCTTTGAATTTTTTGAGCTTGCTGCCATGTACTAAATTTGTGTGTTGAGTTATTTTCCTGGAGTTTTTTATGCTAAAAATGACTTCTTTGCATGTTAAAACATAGAGTTAGTGTTAAATTTCACCTAAATCGGAGTTTCCTAGCAAAAGTTACAAACAAAACAAGTTTAAAGACCTTTAGTAAAATAAAAAATTTGCCACGAATTTGGACTGAGTTACAACAATATCAACTATTTTTATTAAATTATTGAACTCAAAAATGAGTTTTTTAGGTTTGAAAATGTAGGGTAGCATATAAGATTTGTGAAAATCCAACTCCGAAAGCACCGAGAGCGCTAAAAATAAGTTAGGAGCAAAACTATGCAACATCGATTGATAGAGAGATTTTAGATAACAAAAAACTTAACTTTGGAATCTGTGTCTTCGTATAAATTATCAGAATTATTTATTTCCTGGAATTGCTGATTTATTTACTCTATATTGCTAAGATAAATGCAAAATCTGATGACTGATGTATGTTTTGAAAGTGTGATATTTCTCTATTGATAAAATTACTAAAATGCATGCTTGTATTCTATTGTGATTAGTGAATGATAAGACTGATAGAGTGTGAACTCCGACAATTATATTTGTGGTATGCGAATTTATTTGATAATATATATATATATATATATATATATATATATATATATATATATATTTGCATGTTGTTATTTTTGTTTGTATGTGTTGCATTTAGGTTCGAGGGTGTTTGATCCTTGGCAAATTATTTGTTATGTTTGGTTAGATAGACATAATTATAACTGTTATGTTGTCTGATTATTTTGTGTGACAAGTGGTTTTACCGCTTAAGGGGCCAAAACTGGTTCCCTGAGAGTAGTACGTAGGCCCAAGTCTCGTCTCTCTTTCTTGTTTGTCTGTACGCATTTGTTGATGCATGTGGCATGAGGGCTACGCACACGATGTAGCGACAACAATCAAGAGGATTGGATAGAGATTGAGGAAGCAATGATTTTATTTCCTTTTGTGAGAAGGTGAGGTTACGTTGAGGAAGTGGATGATGGACAAAGATACACTGGGGTATAGTGCGCGGAAAGGTTCAAAGAATCTAGGGGAATTAGCAAGTAGTGACTACCCAACATTTGGCGCACTCATTTAGTGCGGGTAACTCATAGGCCTCACTTTGCTACTCCTAATGGACTTTGAGACTATGCTTTTTGAGTTGGGAGATGAGGCATCAGTGTATGATGTATCCGTATGTAGTGATTGCTCTCGACTGTCATCCACGTGATTTTGTAAGACCATCAAGACCTGGGAGGATTGGTGGCAGTGACGGGGCCCAATGGTGAATTAAGTGTGATAGTTATGCACTTAGTATGTGAGAGTGTTGTTTGTTTAGACAACTACACGTAGTGGATACATAAATTGTATGTTTTAATTTTTTTTTTACTATTGCATGTTGTTTTTGGCATTCGAGGAGCGGAGGACTCAACCCTACAACCAATAACTTTCAGGTACTGATGATGTCGAGTACATTGAGGCGTCTGCGAGATCAATGTAGCTCACAAAGAGAGTGGATATGGCCCTGCATCGTAACACGGACTACACGTTACACCTGCCATACTCGAGTCCACGTAGTGCCAACTAATAGACTGGATACATCATGCATCGAGAACACCCAGTAGAGGTTACAGAGGATCGAGGTAATCATTCAGACATGTCGTTTGAGGAGATGGAAGAGTACCGGAAACTACTAAGGTAGTAGGAACCAACGTTTAAGGAAGAGAGTGATTATTCTTCCGAGGACACGTCTTGGTTAATTTTGTACCTCTAGTGTGATAAGTGGTCTACTCTGGTCTTAGTTTCTTTACTGTTTTTATGTATTTTGAGAAATATTTTTTCCACAAACATGTATTTAGTTGTAGCATAGATGAAAAATGTATTTTGTTTATTATCACCCTATTATGCGTTGTATTTGTATATTTCTTTGTGACACAACAAGTTTTATTTTAGTTATGTATGAAAATTGAATTACTCTACATCTGCATTTATTTTAATTTGATGTAACTCACAATTAAAAAAAGACTATTCTATGTCGATTAAAAGACACATTCAACATCGGTTATTAACCATTGTCATAGGCAACATCGTAGAAAATCTTCACTTTCTACGACGGTTTCATAAAAAACCATCTTAGAAAAATGTATTTTTCTAAGACGGTTTTTAGCTAAAAACCGTCTTATAAGGGTATTTTTCTAAGACGGTTCTTAACTAAAAACGTCTTAGAAAGATAGACTTTCTAAAATAGTGTTTCAGAGAACCGTCTTAAAATATATATTTTTTTAAAAATAAAATATATTGATGATTCTAAGATGGTTTTTAGAGAAAATCGTCTTAGAATTTAGAATGTAGACATTTTAAGACGATTTTTCAGAGAACCATCTTAGAATATATTTTTTTAAAAAAATTAAAATATTTTGAAGATTCTAAGACGATTTTTCCAAAAACCGTCTTATAATGTAAACATTCTAAGACGGTTTCCACAAGTACTGTCTTAAAATATTTTTAAAAAAAAATTAAGAAAACTCATTGCAATATTTTTTTATCATATAAAACCTCACTATACCTAACTTTAAGTAAGGCTCAGTCATAATTTTCAAGACATTCCACCCAACATAAGGTGTTGGCAGTATTTTTTCATAATGTACACATACATGCATGAAGTAGTTTTATATTCAAACTTCATCATGAACCATGAGGACTTATAATCATATATGTAGAGACAACAATATAATTGTAGAAAAAAGGAAATATAAGTAGCATTTCTCATAAAATAATATATCATATCATATTTTTTTTTTTTGCAATTACAAACAAATCTTGTGTTATTTTGTCCCTAACACATCCAATATAAAAACTTAAATTATTAATAAATTATTCTAATGGGGATCATCAAATATTTAATAAAGTTATTTATTTAACTAAATATATAATATTAAAATTAAAGTTATATTTCATTGTTTATATGTGACAAATTCAATTAAAACTAAATATGAATAAAACAAATGTTGTTGTTGTTTTCTATGCATGTAAAACAATGCCCAATGAGGCATGCATGCAACTTTTCTACTTTGATATATATACTACATTAAATATGAGAAAGACATGCTGAATTTTCTTGTATTTGAAATATCATACTTAAAATTTCATAAGAGGCAATGAAGTATAAATATCCTGATTAAGCAATGATTTTAAAGTAGATTTCAACTTTTTACTTACTTCATAAGGAAGTTGGTCGCATGCCAATAAAGCTTTTGAACTTGAATGACACAAACACATGAACTTGGCTTACAACATAATTAAGGAACCAATATGCGTGCCTCCGTGTCTTGTTGAAAAACAAAAATAAAAAATTTATTAGGAGCCAGAAAGTAATATATATATATATATATATTAGGGACTAAAAATAATGAACAAGCCAAGAAATAAACTAAAGTATGATTTATATTTATTGATACAATTGATGCTCCTCTGTGGTGAATTTGTTGCGGAAAGTTTGGCCCATATCCCAAGTTTCAATAGACTAACAAATGGATAAATAATAAACCCAAGTTTCAATGTATGTCACCTCCAAAGCATGTGCACTAGTGGAAACAATTTGGAATAGTGTGTTATGGATGGAAGAATCAGAGAACAACACATTGTGTATGATCTCACCCAATTTTCCATAATAAGACATTGATAAAATGCATTTTTTCATCAACTAAAGGACCTGCACAATACCCCCCCAACATTTGACATTAATCACAATGGCATAATTTTAATCCTAACTGTACAAAACCAACATTATAAATTTATTATTATCTAGAATCATGCCCCACTACAAGCAATTAACATAGACTTTGGATCATAAAAAACTATGTACATAATTAATTTCCATGGAAATGTCTTTCAAAAAACAACGATAAAGCTGTATAAAAGTTGTATAAGTGGGCACCTATATATTTATGATCAGTGATGTCACCAGTATTTCCATTTAAGCCAATCCATGCATTTTCTCCATTTGCATGCTACAATTCCAAAAACACTATGTCAAACATAACCAGAGAAAGAATCATCTACAACTGTAACAATAAAACTTCTTGCCTTTCCTTGTAGTGCAGTCATAGTGTGGATGACATTTACTCCACAATTTTGTGCCAAAGTACAGGGATTGCCTCAAAAGTAACGACAACAACTTCATAAGGCCAGTATTCATCAACAAGAACATGAAAATGAGAATCAATGTAAGCTACTATCATGACTCATTCGACAAAAAATAGAACTAGGAGACAAAGTACAAACAACGACTATTACAATCACATTCTCTTTACCTTGAACAGATGAACTCGTCGGGTTCAACATTGTTGACACAGTCAACTTAGTAGTACTACCTCCAGGAACAAGTTTTGGATTTTTTATTATGTTCCTGGCTATAGAAATGGTATCATGTCATGGGAAAAACTTCAGACATTTTGATGATTTTATATTTGTTACATTTGTGGGTATTTGGACAAATTTTATAAAAGAAAATGCACTAGACTACCAGAACTATGAATGTAAAAATAAGGCACCTCACTTTTCAATAGGTCCACCAAGTAATTATATGAAGATAACTCAAACTTTTCTAGATGCTAAAACCTTAACATGAACAAATTGTATTTATAAAATTAACAAATGAACTCAAGTTTGTGTAGAAAATTTTCGTTTCAGATTAAGGACACTATATGCTTGACAACTTGCAACATTCATACATTTTCCTTTCAAACACTAAAAGAATTGGGCCTATTTATTTAGGGTAAGGTTGTGTACATCCATCTTCCCCAACCCCAAGTAGGTGGGAGCCTCATGCAATGAATTTTCACAACTTAGAATAAAGATAAAAGAACAAAGACAAATTTGAAATTTAAAAATCTTGCCCATGGAGTAGAGGGTACTTATAGCAACTAAATCCCCAAATTGACTAGTGAATTTGGTACCTATGCAACTTTTGACTATCTCTAGCATTGTACCTCCTGCAGTTTTATTCACGTTAAGATTGTGTCAAAGAAGAAACTAAATATCAGTAGTTATGTATGTGTGTGTATATATTGATCTACTCTAGAATATTGGTGAGTGTCGTTAGATGGAATAACCACAAAAAGTTAAAAGCAAATCTATGAAACTTGAAGTCAAGAAGCTTAATCTATCAATTCCCCTCTGGTAGGTAAAAGGGTTGTACTCATGTGTATAAGCTTTTAGGCCACATCAACTAAGCCATTATGTTATGCAAGTATCCTCTTAAAATAACAGAGGCACTAACTAGCCAAATCAATAAGAAAACAATGCCAATTTGCTAATAGTAATTTTATTGTATATCCATGGCCTTCCTAATAAATACAT
This sequence comes from Glycine max, assembly GCF_000004515.6. Lineage (NCBI taxonomy): Eukaryota > Viridiplantae > Streptophyta > Magnoliopsida > Fabales > Fabaceae > Glycine > Glycine max. Next base: position 19,705,323 of record NC_038250.2, read on the forward strand.
TAATACATTATTACAAATTTCTAGAGGATTCTAGTAAACCCAATTCCATTGCTCTACTAGGAAGGTCCTTGAAATTATCAAACCCCAACTCTCACAAACTATTTAAATAGCCACCTATATAGACACTTTTTCTACAAACCAACAACGTGTATTATTGAAAAGGCTAAGCTCATTGTAAATTTTTGCAAATCATAAGGAATAAGAAAAGGATGTTACCCTCCTCTACGCCTAATAAATGAGAAGAAAAAAGTAGCGACAAAACTTACAATCTTTGGCATCAGTAGGCATAGAAATTTTGTCAAGGACACCAATGGCATCCTCCAAAGCTTCGTTATAAGCTGAATATAACATTATTATAGAATTCATCATATAGAATCTGATATCCTTTTAGAAAAGAAAAGAACCTTTTTTTAATACTTATAGAAACATTACCTTGGCAAATAATTGTAGGATGATAATTCTTATCAATGAGTGCTTCAGCAACATGAAGCATATCACCAGCTGCAAGGAGGGAGACAACATATAGCCCAATAAATCAAATAAAGATCTCCTCTCCATTAAGTACACAACAAAATCTAGAATTCATCAATCAAGAGCCATGACTTGTTACTAAACCATGAAAAATACAACAAAACTTATCAGTGGAATATTCGCCTTCAGATTCAATTTCATGATAAAATTATCAATCATTAAAAGAAATTCTTTAGAACATGATGACAAAAAGGTATAGAATTAGATGAAGATTCAATATTAAAAACAAAGCATCTATAATTCTACATATGCTCAAAACATACCAAGAATGATGATAAATGTTCCTAAATATTGATAAAATGGATACTTCTCATACCTTACAATGCAACTGGGAAACAGAACACTCCCCCCTATGCTCCCTCAACAACAAGACTTGACAAACTTGGCCACCACATCGACAACACATCGTTTTGTAGTCTCTAACAACCAAGTCTGGTGTGCATTGCGCGAGACCATACAATGTTACATTGCTAGAAGCGAAATCTTCTATCTATGGAGAAGAATAATAGGAAGTGAATATAAGATCTAAATATATTTTTTTTCTACAAAATAAATAATCTTTAACTTCATATAAGTGACTTAGGTAATAAAATAATATGTAAATATAAAGGAAAAAGAAAATGATAAAGACAAAGAAGCAATGACCCCATGGGAGGTGTTTGGCCGAGGCCATTTTTGACCAGGTTTTGACTCCGTTTGATGTCGGTTTTGGGCGGCGAAATCTAGAACTAGATGATGGAGATCTTGGCATTCTCCATGTGGGTGGGTCCCCTTGCAACGTGACTGACCTTCTTGTCAAAGAAGAGACCTTTCACAAGCTCGGTGTTGTCGACGATGCCATTGTGCTTCTTCACGATCTTGACATCGTGGAGATCAACCATGGTGGGCCTGGCGGCATCCACGACAAAGAGAATGTCGACGACGAGGGGAGCAAGGAGCGTGGAGTATTGGCTGACGACCTTGTTTTGAGAGACGTGCTGGCAAACTTCATGAGGGAGTCGTGATCGGAGAGCTCAATGGGGACAACCATGGCAGTGAGAACGTTGATGGCCTTGACGGTAGCCTTGTGGAGGGCGTTGACAGAGAGGTGGCCTTGGTCCCTTCATGACGGTGCGACAAACCCTAGAGGGAGGAGCTGAAGAGAGAGGGGAAGTCGAAGAGTGAGAGCCCGAGAGAGTGGAGGGAGAAATTTTTTTTTAAATAGTGAAAATATTCTAAGACGGTTTTGTAAAAATTGTTTTTGAGTGACAACCTTCTAAGACGATTTTTACAAAACCGTCGTTAAACTATTGCATTTATTTACAAAAATGCCTCTATGTTTCTTTCTAAGTCGGTTTTTGATCAACCGACGTAAAATCAAAGTTGTAAAACATGATTTTCAGGTCAAAATTTGAGATGTAACACATCCCTAGATAAATCCTAATGTTTGATCCAGAGAGACAAATTATATTTACACTTAAAAGGCTCTTGAACTAGATCTTCTTATCCTAAAGAACAATCTAACTACAAGAACAAAAACATATAAAATATGTTTCTAAACTATAAACTATTTTATCAAACTCAAACTCCCACACTTTGGTGTTTAGTGTATTTTCCCCTTAAATTGCTAAGCAAGAAGTTGCAGTGTAGTTTTCTTTTTGATTGAAAAGGTGTAGTGTAGTTAGTGGGATAGTTATTTTCATATTTTTTTTCCCATTCAAAAAGTAGATTTATAGTTATGGGAGTCATATAAATTTAATATATAAAATTATTTTTTATTAAATATAATTAAAACAAAAGGAAGATCGATACACATTTTATACAACACAAGAATCTATATCTATAAAATTGAATATTTAACGTTGAGTTTGATTTTTTTTCCTTCTGTATAACACAATGATAACTACGAAATTTGAGTTAATTTGATAGTCAATTTTGGCTAAGAATGATTGCAAGTTCTTTACTTCATTGTTGTTTTTAATGAAATAATAAAGAAATTAATATCTTTGCAGTTTTTTATTAGCAGAAGTTAAAAGAAGAAGATTTCAAGTGCTTTGAAGGAAAATTGAAGCAAAAATTGAAAAAAAAAACCTTGAAGAAAAATTGAAAGAATTGGACAACTCGCTTAGTGCGCACTCTCACTAAGCGGGAAAGCTCAAGCTTAGCACGAAGAAGGCCCACGAGGAAGCCCAAAGACACGCTTAGTGGAAGGCCCGTGCTTAGTGTGAAGTTAGCGTGAAAAGTAAGCTACCTTAGGCCTATAAAAGGAGTAGGAAGCAGAAGGAAAAGACACCACCTCGAAGACTCACAACTCTCTAATGAATACATCCTAAGCCTAAGTATCTCTAACAAGGGAAACCCTCTTTCTATGTTCATTATCCCATTTTCCTCCTATATCTATCCCTCTTCTTCTATCCACATCAGCCCTTAAAGTGTAAAGCCTCTCATGACAATGAGATGCTAAACCCCCGTAGTTAGGGTCTGGCAGGCCTAAAAAGCCAAAAGATGTATTGTATGCTTCATATCTATCAATGCAAACATTTTCTTTCCTATTATCCTTTCTTATTTTAAATTCATGTATCATTCATCCTTGCATTATCTTTTGGGGTTAGGTGCTCGACAGATGGTAATCCTTAGTAGAAATACAAGGAAGGTCTTGTATGCATCAGTTTTAGGAATTAGTCGCTCGACAAAGGGTAATTTCTAATAGAACTCAAAGGAAGGGGTATCTTAATAAAATTATTTTTAGACATAAAGTGATTGCATTATGCCCATGCATCAAAGCAAACATCTAGAATTAGAACTTCATGCATTTTATCTATTGAGTCTTTGCAAAGACATTTGGGAGATAAATAGGTAAGATAAGTTTGTCATCGTGAGACATCAGGAACAAGTATTCTAATAGATGTGGGTAGGAAAAATTAACCTAATTGATAGAGAAAAATCTAAAATAATACATCTTAGGCAAATAAGGCATGCTAGGTCCCAACATTATCACATTCTGAATTTATCTTTTTATCATCGCCTTTATCTTTTATTTTTCTTATCTTTTACATTAAAATTTATTATCTATTTTATCTTCTACTTTTTTTTATCTTTATCATATTTTAATTTAATTTTTTATTTTATCTTTTATCTTTATTTATCTTTTATTTTAAATTCCTTATCTATTGTTTGTAGATTTGGTTTGCATCAATCTAAGTACAAACAAAGTCCCTGTGGATTCGACACTCGGACTTCCGATTACTTTACTACTTGAGACAATTTGGTGCACTTGCCAATGAGATAACACCCAAAGTGAGATCAAATTGGAAAAAAAATATGAGATAGGATCCTACAAATTTTACTAGAGTGTAAATTATAAATAATTAAAATTACAAAGTTAAAATGTTGATATTATTCGAGAACCATGATTCAATGATAATTATGAATACATATGGAGACTTAAAAGCAGCATGGCTCTTAAATGATTCAATGATTCCTTAAAAAAATTATTTAATGATTACCTAAGGTCGTTTAAGTAAAAAAATTATTTACTCTTAGTCAACAATTTTAAAGAGTTTGGATTAGGTTCTCCATGCCCTTTAGGTAAGAAGGATTGTGAGAGAGGGTTTGGATTAGGTTCTCCATGCCCTTTAGGCCTTCTAGTGCAACCTCTTTGATGGCCTTGTGTTTGTCTTGTTTTGGGAAATCTATGAGTTTCACGACCACTTTTTGTGAAGATAAGAAGGGGAAATGAGTTTGGAAGGGTGGAAGGTCTCGAGGAAGATGGATATACAAGGAAGAGTGAGGGTAACTTGGTAAGAGAGAAAAAGTGTCTTGGGTTAGAATCGAAGTGGTTTAGTGTGTGTGTGTGTGTGTGTGTGTGTGTGTGTGTGTTATAATTATAAAAATAGCTAATGTTTATTTTTAAGTGAATGAGAATAATTAAGATAATGTGTATGATGTTTATTTTTAATATGTTTCATATAAATTAGTGTGTGTGTGTGTGTGTGTGTGTGTGTGTGTGTGTGTGTGTGTGTGTTATAATTATAAAAATAGCTAATGTTTATTTTTAAGTGAATGAGAATAATTAAGATAATGTGTATGATGTTTATTTTTAATATGTTTCATATAAATTAGGGTGTAAGCAAATCAAAATTGATCTATAAACCCAAACAATCTAATTATATTTTAGCAAATTGAATAGAGTCTTCAAGTTGGATTGCCCTTATTTTGTCTTACCAAATTAAAATGGGTAGGATATTAGGTTAATGAAGTCTTAATCTAGTTAATCCAACTTAACCTAACTAGCGTATTATATTAATAATAAAATCATTGTTAATGTTATTTAGGATATGAATTATGTCATTTGAGATATGTACTTTTCTTGTGATAGTGTTGAATTTGGACAAATGTACTTATATTTTAAGTAATGTGTTGTTTTCTATTTTTTTTTTTAAATCAAAATTAAAAAATATATTATTATTTTATTAAGTCGACTCAACTATCCAACTTAGCTCAACCCAACCCGATTAAGGTCAGGTTGAGTTGGGTTGGGTTGCTTAATAACAAACTCAACCAACCAACTATATTTTATTGGTTTGAGTCTTAAATTAAATCAAATCTAAACTAACTTGGACCATTAACACAACTAATATGAAAGATGCTAAAAATAAAAATAAATTATAAAAAATAATACTTCATTTGTTTCTTTATATTAGTTTATTAAGGTTTAAGGAAATGACCAAGGAAATAAATATAATAAATTGTTAATGAAATTGTAAATCATTTTTCTATTATACTCCTTTGTCGTTACACTCTCTCCACTGCATCTGATATGTCGATTTCTCTTTCTGTAATAAAGTTCACTCACCAATTTCTCTTTCTTCATTGATACATTATTTCTTTGAAATAAATTTTCTGATATCTTTTCTTTCCACCTCTAGTCAATGTCTTCCTTCTTTATTCAAGCATTTCTCTCCTTGTTTAATTAACACACTTAACAATATTAAATTTTCCTCTACAACTTTTAATATTAAAACTTTTACCCCCAAAATTTTTGTTGGCATAGGTTGCTAAACCAAAGGGACAACAAAACCAACCCAATTTGGTCGGGTCTTAAATTAGACCAAATATAACTCAACTCGAACCACTTATATCCTAATATAAATGATTATAATTAGGTATGTGAGCCAACTTGATTTACATAAGTCTAATCTAAATATGTTTGTATATGAATAGGTTAAATTGGTTTGGTCCATGAAATGAATGCACCAACATTGATTGGTCCATGTTGGTCCTTGAGATTGGCAAAATAGCTTGTAAGGCTAACAAAATACGAAAAATACTAAAAAAAAAATTATGCAAAAAGTCAAAAAATAATACTTCATATGTTTCTTTATACTAGTCATTTAATGATTAGGCACACCAACCAAGGAAACAAATATTTTTAAAAATAAAATTGTAAATCTTTGTTTTATTATACCCTTTTGTCAGTACTTTCTCCCTATTGCATTCACTAAATTGATTCCTTTATACATTGATTTCTAGTTCTACATTGATGATTTTTCTTTGGAATAAATTTTGATTTTTTTTCTTTCAACCTCGGGCCAACATATCCCTTCTCTTTTCACAAATTTTTGTTTGGTTTATTTAACACACTTAAAAATATTAAAATTTTCTCTATAGTAATACACTTAAACTTTTACTCTCAAAAGTTTTTGTTGGATTAGGTTGCTTAACAAAATACAACAAACCCAACCCAAATATGTTTCATTTGGTTGAGTCTTAAATTAGACCAAATATGACCCAACTCGAGTCACTTACGCCCCTAATATAAAATGATGATGGTTAGGTATAAGGCTCAACTTGATCTATATAGGTCAAATATAAATGTGTTTGTACATAAATTGGTTAAATAAGGTTGGCTAGTGAAATAAATGAATCAACATAGATTAGCTCGTACTAGACCTTGAGTTGAAAAACTAGCTTCTGAGCCTAACAAAATATGGAAAATGCTAGACAAATTTATTAATTAAATATAAAAAATAATACTCCATATGCTTCTTTATATTGGTCGTTTAAGGTTTATGCACACCAACCAAGGAAATATATGATTTTTTAATGAATTTGTAAATCTTTTTCTTGTTATACTCTTTTGTTGATATACCTCCTGACTGCATCCACTTCATCGGTTCCTCTCTCTACAATAAAGTTCACTCATTGATTTCTCTTTTTTAATTGATAAATTTTTCTTTGAAATAAATTATCTAGTTTCTTTTCTTTCCACCTTAGACCAATGCCATCCTTCTCTATTCATGCATTTCTCTTCTTGGTTTAACTAACACACTTAACAAAATCAAACTTTTCTCTACATTTTTTAATATTAAAATTTTAGCCCCCAAAATTGTTCATTTCAAGAGTTACATCAAGATTTGTGTTCCCATAAAAAAATTTAAAACCACTCATAGTTTCATGGCATATAAAGTTTTGATTCTATGTTAAAAAAATTTACAACCTTATCTTCAGATGATAGATTTTCATTTTTCAACATAGATTTAAATGCTGAAATCACAAAACTAGAAATGGAAAATGAAGGCATGCAACTTAATTTGGCAAAGGAAATTTACACTCATTTTCCAAATTTTAATATTGGTGTATAAGACAATTTTGCTCTCAATTTCAATATTATTCCAAAATTTCCAAAATTGAGAAAAAGACAACATTCATTTGATTTAAATATATACTATTAAGTCTTAAGACGAATTAGGTCTCTCAATAGTTTTGATTTGATACAAACAAATACTAAGTTTAAAAACATTGCATTTGAAATGCTAACAGACGAAAGTATTGCATCTATATATGATGTATCACATGATAGCAAACAAATGTTGGATATGTAAGCATTTAAGATCAAATTAATATTTTGTTTGCTTGATCCTTTGTACAAGGAATGTATGAATGTTCTTCATAGGATCAATCGAAGTGAAGAAAGTAGGAGAAAAGCCAAAGAATTAAGCTTTGCTTCCACATAAATAAACATGCCAAAGAAGTGTGCAGAGTTCTTCACTAATCAAAAAGTTGATTTGACCTCTAAAGCCTAATTTGGAGTGCTATTCAAGGAAGATAAGTATAATTTTTTTGTCAATTTGGAGTGATCGGAAGTTGTCAAGCATTAAATGTTGTATTAAATGCTCCAACGAACAATCAACTTCAAATGATCAAATAGACACAAAAAGAAAACTATTTTGAGCAAACTTATAAATACCATAAGAGTTGAAGTCCCGATGTTATAAATTTTTTAATGAAGCATTATTACAAGCCCTCAAACTCTTTATATTCAAATTCTCTTAAGTTGTAATAGTTCTCAAAAATCTTTGCATATCCCAAAAGAAAAAAAAATTGTGAGCTTAACCTTGTTTATCCATTTTTAAGACGTTAGCTTAAGTTAGTTTGCACCAGCCTTTACCAAATATTATTTGTGTAGAGTCAGAAGTGATAGTGAACAATACTTGTATCTTTGTGTTTTACCACAAAAGACGTGCCAAAGCAGTGTGTGAAGTAGGAGGATACCACAAAGTATGTAGACCAAAAATAGCTAAAGAAATGAGACTATTTGTAAGCAAAGGATGTTAAACTCAGAAAAACTGCTTCTCTGATGAGACATTATATGAACTTCATCAAGAGAGATGTAGAGATGATTGATGAATTTGGAAGATTCCAAACTCTTCTAAATGGTCTGCTAGCTCTTGGATATGAATACACAAATGCTCAGTTCAACATGAAGATTCTAGACAGCCTTCCTAAGGTGTAGGAACCCAAAACAACTACCATTCAAGACAACATGAAAGCCTTGACCTTGGATGAGTTTATACATAAATAAAGTGTGAGTCACAGGTGCAAGTATGAGTATATAAGTATCCATCGGGTACGGGGATGGAGATTAAAGTTATTACCCACATGGGTATAGAGCCAGATACATATATATATATATATATATATATATATATATATATATATATATATATATATATATATATATATATTTTAAATGTGGGTATAGGGACAATTACTATAGGACTCAACCTAGATCTACCTATTGTCATTCCTAGTTGTGAGAGAGTCTTTAGCTACAAAGGAGAGTGGAGATCATAATTGGGATGTATTCTTGTAAAGTCACTTTCTTTTTTTGCTATGTCTATATTTTTTATTGTGTTTCTAGTTTTGCCATGACCATGAGCAACTAATTTCTCTAGTTCAGAATTGTCATATAGCCATAACCTTGTACCCTTTTTCTGATTTTAATGGAATCCTTAATGTTATTTAGTCAATTAATTTTTTTCTCTATGCTTCTTGCTATTTTAGAACTGAGAATTCTAAACTTGAATTGATTACCTATCAGTGATCATCTGCGTGTAATTGATTGACGAGAGAATTAATTGTTTTCATATGACTTGCATGAACAAACTGGTCGTATGATTCCTCGATAGATTAATTATTGATCACCCTTTTGTTTGAGAACTTAATATTTTGCACTAATTGGATAGTTCTCTGATCAACTAAGCATTGAATTAGGGCAAAAAGTGTTATTAGATCATGACCAAAGGCTAATAATTGTATTAAGGGATATTGGTAATTGAGGATTAATTGCGGTTTTGTTAGAATTAGAATTGGGGGAAAAAGGGATATGCGTGAAATCACAATCCTAGACTATTTATCATAATTGGTTGAGAATACAATAGAGTAATTTTGAATCCCAAAGGGTGTTATTGGATCTTGATGAGGATGAGTTTTGCGTGGTGTTGTTGGATCTCGACAATGAGGTAGTAGTGCTCGATGCAGGTCAGATTTAGATGACACAGGTTATCACAGGGTGACGCTATTAAGATCTCGGTGGCATGGGGCGACTCTGCGCAATGCTACTCAGATCTCAACCAAGGAAGAGGTGGTGCATGCAGATTTGGGTCTTGGCTTGGTGGTGTGCATTGATGTTCAAGGTGAAAGAAGATGACGACACACACATAGGTGACCTCAAAGTTTGCGATGCAATGTTGGTGGCCTAGGGAAGTCTCGTGCTCGTGGATCTGATTAGGGTGGTCACAAGCGGAATGGGTGAAGATGGCAATGTAGCACACCAACAACGTTGGTATAAAGGGGAGGTTTTTGGTGCAGGATGATGGAGGTGGTGTGTTTGGTGAAGATTGTGGTGTGTTTGGTGAAAATGGTGGTGGTTTGTGGTGGTTTTGGTTTTTGTGGTTGAAAGAGATAGTGGTTGCTAGTGTTTGGGGAAGCAGAAAGGTTAGGGATTATATTGTTTTATGTTTTTAAAAATAAAATAAAGATAGTGATGATTTTTAGGCATTGTTATGTTAAATTAATTATTTTAAAATTTAAAACAGACAAAATTAAATGTTTTAAATGAAAAACTGAAAAAAGTATCAAAATAAAACTTTCAAAAACATAAAAGATCAAAATGAAACTTGTAAAACTTAATGTGCCAAAATAAAACACAAGTAAAACTTAATGGACCAAAAGTGGCACTTAACTTAATTCTTTTATAGTTTTTTTTTTTTTTTGCATATCATTAATACTACAAGGGATATGAGTGGAAAGCAATCATTAATAATATTACATTGAAAGACTAAAATGATAATTATTTGGAAACATTATTTCTTCTGATGACAATTATAATGGTAAAATTTTAACATTTTTTGACCATGATTGATGCAATCCTCCCTAGGAAAGGACCAGTTACCAGAGCCATGAGCAAGAGGCTCCAAGAGGATTGGGCTAGAGTTGATAAAGAAGGCCTTAGGGTTCTCATGAACCTTAGGGTAGATTTTTGAGCCCATGGGCCAAGGTTGGGTCCACTCTTCTTTGTAAATAGTAGAATAGGTTGTTTTCTTCTTTTGGGCCTTGTATTTTGGCCATTCTAGTAGTATAGGGTTTTAGCCTTGTAGTTCAGGGCATTTTGAGTAGTCTTTGTAGTAGGATTTTTTTTGTATTTTCATGTTTTTTTTGTCATGGGGTGAGCTTAGCTATTATAGGGGTGTGTAGCTAAGCTCTAGCTTCTCAAGGAAGCTTCTCAAGGAGGTGAGCTTAGTTTTTAGATGGGTGTGTGTAGCTAAACTCTAGCTTCTCAAGGAAGTTTTCTCAAAGAAGCTTCTCAAGGAAGTTTTCTTAAGAAAGCTTCTCAAGGAAGTTTTCTTAAGAAAGCTTCTCAAGGAAGCTACCTAGTCTATAAATAGAAGCATGTGTAACACTTGTTGTAACTTTGATGAATGAAAGTCTTATGAGATACACTTCAAAGTTCCACTTCTTTCCCTCTTTTATTCCTTCAATTTCGTGCTCCCCCCCTTCTCTCTTTCTTTTCCTCCATTAAAGCATCCTCTTCAAGCTTCTTATCCAAGGCAATTCTTGGTGGTGAAGCTCCTTCTTCCTTGGCTTATTCCCTAGTGGATGGTGCCTCCCCTATCCTCTTCTCCTTTGCCTTCCGCTGCATCTCCATGGTGAAAAATCACCATTGAAGGACCTCATTGAAGCTCAAAGATCTAGCCTCCATAGAAGCTCCACAAGCAAGCTTCCATCAACTAACAGTCTAGTGGTTTATTAACATAGGTTGTGTTATAATTGTAACTGTTTACTGTTGTAACCATTTTCGGTTAGACAATTAGTTGTTGTCTCCTTTATAAGGAGCTTTGTATTTTGGATTCAGAGAGCTTGAGAGTGCTTCAAACCCTTTTCAATGTAAATTCTTTTATTCGCAATAAACTTAATAATTTTTCACAATATATTTCTCCTCCTTCTATCATCTATGCTTCCTTATCTGAATATAATTTCTCGAATCTTCCCAATAAATTGGTATCTGGAGCTTCGCTTCAAGATCAGTTCCACATTTGTTTCATGGTAGATCAAGTCATTAGTGATCAACGGTTCTATTTGTTATCTATTTGTGTTGCATCTTCAAGATTCTATCAAGAAGATGGTCAACACAATCAAGATTGAGAAATTCACAGGGAAGAATAACTTCAACCTTTGATGCATCAAGATGCGAGCCTTGTTGAAAGAACATGGCATCTGGGATCCTCTCTCTAGTCAATCATCGAAGATTAATAAGTCAATGCTTTAGTTACAAGAGGTAAATGTGCATTCACTAATTCTCTTATCCTTGTCTTATGAGGTTTTGTATGATGTTTCTGAAGAACTAATTGTTGTTGGGCTTTTGCTCAAATTGGAGAAAATCTTCATGACAAAATCAATTTGCAACAAGTTGCTTCTAAAATGACATCTATTTGGTCTCTGAATGAGGAAATGTACGCCAATGAAAGAACATCTTAATGAACTAAACTTTGTTCTAATGGAGCTATGCAACATTGATGTCAAGATGAAAGATGAAGATCTGACAATGATTCTATTAGCCTTTCTTCCTCCTTCCTACGAGAATTTTTTAAGTTCTCTTAGTGTAGCAAGGACTCCACTACACTTAAAGAAGTCAAGTCTAGTCTCTATTCTAGAGAGCTTTGACTAAAGGCATCTAGGAATGGTGATGAAGCCTATGCGTTCGGATTATTGGTGACTAATTCTGCTAAAAGGGAAAAAGAAGAAGAAGAAAGGAAAAGGTGGCAAGAAGACCAAAGCTGATCCTAAGGACATTTGCAGTTACTGCAAAGAATCAGGTCACTGGAAGCGAGATTATCCAAAGAAAGCAAAGAAAGATTATGTTGCTGCTCTTGTTTAGAATGACTCCTCAACGGAAAGTGGTTTGGTTATGGCTGTTGGAGAACAACTACAACAACATTCTAAACAATGGGTACTGAACACAAGTTGTTATTATTATATATGTCCACACAGACATTGGTTTTTGACATATGACAAGAATTCTGGTGGTAGCGTCCTTATGGGTAACGATGCTCCTTGTAAGTCTATAGGTATTGGTTTAGTACAAATTAGAATGCATGACGGTCTTGTTAGAACTTTAACTGAAGTTCGTCACGTTTAAGAGTTTAAGAAAATCTTGTATATGTGGGTGTCATGAATTCGAAAAAATTTTCTTGTTGGGTTGAATGTGGAGTTATGTAGATAAGAAGGAAAGGGAAGTCTGTGGTAATGCAGGGAACAAAGCAAGACAATTTGTACATCCTTCAGGGGTCCACTGTGATAGGCTCTATCTTTGATGTTTCACAATCTGGAAGTCATGTGTCCAATGACTTGTTTGATAATTCTTTGTGGCATTTGAGTCTAGGCCACATGAGTGAAAAAAGGTATAGATATTTTGAGCAAGTGAGGCCTACTTGGAAATCACAAGGTGGAATCTCTTCAGTTTTGTGAGCATTGGGTCTATGGGAAACAACATCGGACAAAGTTTCCAAAGGTTGTGCACACAACAAAGGCCATGTTGGACTACATCCATTTTGACTGTTGGAGGCCTTCGAGAGTTCCATCATTAGGAGGGGCAAGGTATTTTCCACCCATCATCGATGATTACTCTAGGATGACATGGGTATTCATGATGAAACATAAATTTGAAGCTTTCAAAACTTTCAAGCATTGGATGATTCTTATGAAGAATCAGACAGTAAAGTATCCTAGAACTAACAATGGCTTGTAATTCTATTCTAATGAATTCAATGAATTTTGTAGAGATGAAGACATAGTAAGACCACATATTGTATGTTATACTTCACAACAAAATGGAGTAGCTGAAAGAATAGACAAGACCTTGTTGGAAAAGGTCATATGCATGTTCCAATTCAGGTTTGAATACGAGTTTCTGGGCTAAGGCATTCAGCACAACATGCTATCTCGTGAATCACTCACTATCCATTGACATAAAGTTCAAGACCCCTATTGAGGTATGGTCTAACAAACCAGTTAAATACTTAATGTTGAAGGTATTTGGATGTCCAAAATACTATCACGTAAGTGAAGGTAAGCTAAAGCCAAGAAGGGTTTCTTTATGGGCTATGGAGATGGAGTCAAAGGATTCTAAGTCTGGTCTCCATCTGAAAGACAGGTCATTCTGAATAGAGATGTTGTCTTTGATGAACTCTTTATGTTGTATTCTAAATATGATGAAGATCTGGGTAAGACTAAAGATGTCACTAAACAGGTGGAGTTTGAGAGCTCCACAATCAGAGAAATTATTGATTAGAAGCAATTTGAAGCATCTGATGAGACTGATCAGGATCTTCAAATGCACCCTCAACATCAAAATTCATAACTAGTTGAAGGGACTAATTGGATGAGTCAAAACAATCTGAAGCAGCCTCAAACCACAACACCCAAAAAGTCACAAAGGCAAATCAAAGCTCCTAAAAGATATGACTTTGATATAGTGTCTTATGCACTACAGGTAGCAGAAGAAATCAATTTATTCGAACCAACCACTTATTGGGAAGCAATTTCCTATTTTGAAGCTAAAGAGTGGACGATGACTATGAAAGGAGAGAGATGGAATCCCTTCAGAAGAAATAAACTTAGGATTTAGTTAAGCTACGTGAAGGTAGATGAGTAATGGGGTGCAAGTGGATCTTTAAGAAGAAATCTAGATCGTCCACTGAAGAAGTCATCCGTTATAAAGCATGTTTGGTAGCTAAAGGCCACCATTAGAAGGAAGGAGTGGACAACATCGAGATATTCTCTCCAATAGTTTGACACACTTGCAGACATGTTTTGTTGGCCCTAGTGGAAATTCCGGACATAGAGTTGAAACAGCTCAATGTCAAAACTACCTTTCTCTATGGAAGACTAAAAGAAGACATTCTGATGCAACTACCTAAAGGTTTTGAGTTGTGGAAAGAAAGGGAAATTCTTTTTGTAGATTGAATAGGTCTCTTTATGGGCTAAAATAATCACCAAGGCAATGGTACAAGGGATTTGATGAGTTCATTATCTCTCATAGGTACATTAGAAGTGCCTATGACTCATGTGTTTATCATAGCAAGGTAGAAGATGGTTCCTACATCTATCTACCACTTTATGTGGACGACATGCTCATAACATCTCAAAATTTGTTGGTAATTCAGAAGCTGAAGTCACTACTTAGTAGTGAATTTGAGACGAAGGACATGGAAATTGTTGAAAAGATTATGGGCATGGAGATTAAGAGGGATTGACTCCAAAAGAAGATTTTTTTTGTGTGTTAGAAGGAATACATTCAAAAAGTGCAGAATCGTTTTAAGATGACATCCTCAAAACCAGTACGTACTCCTCTGACAATATTCATTCTTCTATTAGAACTCAATACTATTCAGTCAAAATTAGAGAAAGAATACATGTCTTGTGTTCCTTATGCAAGTGTTGTAGGTAGTCTCATGTATGTTATGGTGTGCATAGACTGGACCTAGCACAAGCAATCAATAGGTATATGGGTAATCCTAGGAAGGAACATTGACAAGCTATGAAACATATATTCAGGTATCTTAAGGGTACAACTGATATTGAACTCATCTACCATGGAGACTTGTCTTGTGCTTTTGTTGGTTACTCATATTCTGACTATGTTGCAAACTTGGATGCAAGGAGATTCGTGACTGGGTATACATTCACGATTGGCAACTCTCTTGTTAGTTGGAAGGCAACACTTCAGCCCACATTGGCTTTATCCACTACAGAGGTAGAATACATGGCTCTTGCAGAAGCAAACAAAGGAAGGAATCTGGCTAAAGGGTTCAATTAGCAATCTTGGGTTTCCACATGAAAAGGCTATCATTTTATGTGACAGTCTGAATGCAATATGTTTAGCCAAGGATCAAGTCTGTCATGAGAGGACTAAGCACATTGACATAAGATACCACTTCATCCATTCTAAGAAAAGGGTCAAAGTCCAAAAAGTTGATATGAGGGACAATCTAGCTAATATGTTCACAAAGCCTATTCCAAGAAGCAAGTTCGTGCACTATTTGGATCTACTTAATGCATGTTGCTGGAGATGAATTGAGTTACTTGTAATTCAAAAGTGTTATTGAACCAAGGTGGAGATTGTTGATTCTTGGACGATAAACAATAGAGATAGGGTGGATGACAATGGTTGTTAGGTCCCAGTACTCTTGTCTTCTGTATAGATAATCAAATCTTCTGTAATCTGGTGGAGTGCCCAGTCGAGTAAAGGAGAGAACGTCTAGTCTGGTAGTTCATTAACATAAGATGTGTTATAATTGTAATTGTTTTCTATTTTTTTGGCTTAACCATTTTTGGTTAGACAATTAGTTGGTGTCTCTTTTTATAAAGAGCTTTATATTTTGGGTTCAGAGAGCTTGATAGTGTTTTCAACCCCTTCCATTGTAAATTCTTTTATTCGCAATAAACTTAACAATTTTGCATGATATCTCTCTTCTCCTTATATTATCTATGCTTCACTATCTGAATAGAATTTCTGGATTCTTCCCAACAGACTTCTTGGGATAGGTTTAGCAGTGGTCTTTGTTTTTGTAGCTGGGAAAATATAGGTATAGTTAATTGCTCTATCTAGGTTTTAACTTTCTTGATGTATTTCATGAGAGGGTGACTTAGATATAGTATCTATATTGAGGTTATCTAGGTTCTAGCTTTTGATATACTTATACTTTATATCGCAATCTATATGTGATAATTTCATGATATTTTCAAACACCATACTTTTAGCATCAATATTTATGCTTTTGTGATGCTTATTCAGAAAATGACACTTACATTTTTACTATTGCCATTGATTAAATTTACGTTATGTTTTTGAGGATGAAGTTGTTTATGAAACAAAAAGAGAAAGGAAAGAAAAAATGTTTTTGTGTATGTAATTTCAACCTTTATCTTGAACTTCCTTCTCCCTATCACCACATGTTTTTGAAAAATCAAGTTCATGCTAAATTGTAATATTTGAAACCAAACTTAAATAGTATTTCCATAAATTAAATGAATTCGTGTTTTATTACTTGAGAAGTAAAATTACAGAAAGGAGTCTTACCGTTCGTTTGTGGTAACCAGGTTGCTACATTATGCTACCCTCAAAGAATTTGTGGGAAAGAAAATGTGGTAAACAACTACATAAAAATGTAAATCAAAACTGTAAAGAAAGTTGTTAAATTTGGAGCAAGTAAATGAGAATAAAGAAATTTGCATTGATACTGGTTGGAGACGTCTTTTACATCGTATTTTCGGCTACTTAGAGAGATCTAAGCATAATCAGCAGTCCCTAACCATAACTACCCACTTTCCTTATTTTTAGGAAGGGAGTGGCTACATGTTTCCATCTTCCCTCGCGACTGCTCCTTGGCGCCAAAGTTCGCATTTAAATTTGGTGGGTTTTTCAGTGCATGTTTGGATGTGGCCCAAATACTCATTAACGACTAAAGCAGTCGTTGGCTATCGGCTTCCCAATAGCTGTCAATTATTGGCTATCAACAAACATTTTTTGTGCCAACATATACTACAATTTTTCGGGTGAAAAATGGTTGACCCTCCTCAAGTCATTACATACATAACTCATTAAAAGGAACTCCCAAAATTAAAATTAAAATTATACATTTACCATGGGCCAAACGCGATCAAACCAACTCTCCATGGCATGTTACATGTGATTTTTGTGCAACAATTTGAGTATATAAAATTTTCCATCAAACTACATTGATAAATGACAATTTTCCAAAAGAATACCTTAGTATTATACTGTAATATTTGGCAACATTAGAAAAAAGTGAGCAATGAGTCACTTTTAGAATTATTTTTTATTCTGTGAACTCATAAGTAGCCTCCAGATTCATATAACTCTATTATTTTGATATTTTTCAATTCCACTTGAACGGGATCGAGTTGAAATAAAGAGCATATATACCAAGAACTCAAGAAGTATTATTAATACAGATATATATGGTTTGACTTTAGCATGTGAACTATTTAGGTGAGAGAAGAAATCTTGCAAATCTCTCTAGTAACCTTTCGATGATCTGTATATAATTAGTACATAGTATTTTAATCATGCCACTTGATCCGAATCCAAATTTATAAGTGGACCGGGACATTATTTTTTTGTTGAAGTCCACACTCATAAATAGGTAAAAAAATATACACCACGCATAGTTAGAGGCTCAGCCAAATAAAATAAGTGTGAAGCTTATCGTAAGGATTAATCTATAATATTTATATTTATACCTTTATATATGTAGTATATTCTATGGATTAATCTTTATACAAATACATGAATCAGATCAGCTTAATAAACAACAAAAGTCAGCATTATTGTGTTTGCCCGTTAATATTTACGTGGTTTTTGCGAGGAATAAAATTTTGTATTCCTCTGTTTATTTATATGGCAATGTTTCGTAATTTGAAAAATACGTTGTTGCTTTTAAACGTTCACATTTGAGAGATATAATTATTCTCGATGTTTTCTTCGGTGTTTTAAAAAAAGATAGCGCGGTAACGCACGGTTTCATATAATAAATTATGTATCAGATTTAAAAATTAATTTAAAATTCAAGCTATAGTTCATAGAATGACAAGTTGACAATAACTAAGCTTGTGAAATAATTTATTTTGGGCACGGAACTTCATTTTTTTACAACAAAAAAAAACAAATTCACTATTTATTGTATTTCTTTAGCAAAAAATTTATGCCAATTGCTTAAACCATAAGGTATAACTAACTTGATCTCTCTTTTTTTCCAGTAAAAAAAAAAACGTGATCTCTTCTTAAAAGATATATGATTATTTATTTTTACCACGTATTATTTTCATTAAAAATAAGTAAAATTTATGTATATCCTAATTTTGTCATTTAATCAAACATACTCTAAGTATATTGTAAAATTCTCCTTAATCTTAATGTAAAAAGAAAATTCTTAATTGATTATTCTGTTAATTGGGGACACTAAAAACCAACATTACAAAAAGGACATAATTGGGGATTTTATTCTTTCTTTTGGTGATAGGATTTGATTCCTACTAATTATGTATAATTTGGTCAATAAAAATAATAATTGTATTCCCTTTCGTGTTTAAGAGGATTCCCTTTTTTTTAATGCAATTTTTGAGTTATCCTATTATGTTTTCAAGATTCTCAAAAATCACATCAGAATCAGGCACAAAGCTTCTAATTAATTGTTATTTAAAAATGTTTTAATCAACTGATAGCATATTCCGTTTGTGTATTAGTCGTTTGTCCACTGCCAAAAAAATTTATGTATACGATATTTTAAAATGTTCTAAGAACCTAACACCTAAATGATTCTTAATTAACTAAGGAACAATATGTGGTGAGCACTAGGAAAATGAGTATTGGACCATTCGCAAGTTGCAACTCCATGATGAAGATTCCACATCTATTTTTGTTTTTATTTTCCTTTGTTAAAAATCTATTGGTGAACACTTGTGTGAATAAAGCATTAAGGTTAAACAAATGAAAGTTTTTCAATAGTAATTTTTATACGGATGGTTATTAAATATTAATGACTTTGCTACGAAGGGCTTTATAAAAGTCAGCTGTTAAATTGGTCACTGAAAACAATAATTTTGTTTCACACTTGGTCTTAAAAATTTAGTTTGTGTAGTAGTAAAATGTAGAAAGAGAATCTTCGGATGACGTTGATTGTATTTTGGAGTCCATATATGGAGGAAAGAATTAAAGCTACGATAGGAGGAAAATTATAAGAAAAATAGTACACATACATCATTAAATTTGGCGAAGAATATATATAGATGAATTATTATTTTTATTTACCAAAAAAATTGGCGAATAATGTATATAGGTGAATTATTTTTTTAATTTACCAATAAAAAGTTGGCGAATAATATATATAGGTGAATTATTTTTTTTTATTCACAATTTTTTTTGACAAATAATATATATAGGTGAATTTATTTTATTCACCAAAAAAATGGCAAATAATAACAAGAGAGCGCATCTTAAATCCCTAGAATACTTTGTTCCAATTTTCTTTCATTTATAAAGCAACACATTCATCTATATACTAGGGATTTTTTTTTGTTTTTTTTAATAAAACGTTGGCAAACAAGCATCAAGGCAGAAACTTCACATCCCAAAGTTGGCACCCATACTCAACTCATCTTATGCCTCAAGCCAAATTTTATTAAAATAATAAAAAGGATCCAAAGAAACAAATAAAGGAAAGAAGATGAAAAAGATCAACAAATTTGAAATTCAATAGCCCAGATCAACCCCTACTAAAGGATTCCCTAACAAAGACTAGTATCATATCCCACCACATTAATCCTTGAGATGTACACTGTTATGGAGGGAGTAACACGGAAACCACCATCAGATACAATACAACCATGCACGATAGGAACAATCACTAGTATACATCAGAGGCCCACTAGAAAGATTACCAAACCTTAGCACCTAAGGGATTTTGTGTAATCCATTATGTTAAGGGAATGTTGAGGTGGCAGGACAAGGAATATTACTGTCTGTCTGATACTTGTCTAAAATTTTGTTATTGTTGTCTAAATTATGTTATTGCTAGAATTCGCTAGAATCATGTTATCTTCTTTTCAAATCACAACATCATGGATGCATATATATAGGAGTAAACATGAATGCATTGGTCAACAGAAAATAATACAAGTTTCTTCCTTATCTTTCTCTCTTATGGAAGTTCCTAGACCTCGAAGCTAGGCTGTTCTTTCCCCCTTATTCTTGCGTTAATAATATTTTGGTGCTTTCATTGAGCTCCAATGGCTGCCTTCTATGGCAGCCATGCCAACCCACACCACCTGCCAAACCACCTCTTTCCATGGTATCCTCTCCACACAGCCATCCACCATTAATCATTTCTGCAAGACCCATTCCTTTTGTTTCATCACACACATTCTCTTTATGTACATCCAGCTCAATCCCTTGAGATTGATTTTGAGAGCACCCGTAAACGTTTGCTAGGCTTGTTTGGTATCGAGGGAACTCTTCCTCCATCATCTCCCACCTTACCCCCAAAAATGGAAAGCAATTTCCACGTAGATGTTGCAGACTCTAGCAGCAGAGGAGACATTGCGGGACAACTTGTAACACCACTTCACCCTGCCTTGCCTCTTGAGAGCATAAACAACTTCCATTGTGGTAACAATCTTCCACCTCTCGTGCTCGAGGTAGGGAACCACGTCGACAAGAAAGTCCCTTGTGACGCCGCGGAGGAACTTGTCCTTTTGGGTACGCTGAAGTTATCGTCAAAGGTGCCCCCTTTGTCGATGACACAAGTTGAGGTGCAAGCGGTTTTGTTGTCGTCGCGACCAGTATTGGCACCAGAGTTCTAGTTCAAGCTGCCCTCTCTGGTGACGAAACACATTGCAGCGCAAGTGGTTTTTCCGGAGGTGTTTCGCACTATCCACCAACATTACTGCTGTAAGTCATGCAGGTTTTGATGATGTAAAAAAGAATTTGCTTGATAATGAGTGTCATCATCAAAAAGGGGGAGAATGTGAATCATGCAGGTTTTGATGATGTCGAAAAGAATTCACTTGATAATGATTGTCATCATCAAAAAGGGGGAGAATGTGAATGTATGAATACATGATTTTGATGATGCCAAAGAAGAATCAAACAAGGTTGCTTCAAAGGATAAACATTGCTTCAAGATTAATACAAGGTTGCTTCAACAAACAAAGCCTTGCTTCAAGATTAACTCAAGATCAAGCCTTGCCTCAAAACAAAGCGTTTCCGAGACATCCAAGGCTCTGGTAATCGATTACCAGACAGTGTAATTGATTACCAGAAGACAATTTTGAAAAATAGTTGTTAAAAAGGATTTTGAATTTGAATTTTGAACCTGTAATCGATTACCAGATGTTTGTAATCGATTACCAGCAACGAAACACTTGAAATTCAAATTCAAAAGTCATGACCCTTCAAAATATAACTGTGTAATCGATTACCAGTGAAAAAAATTCAGAAAAAAGCTTTTTGAAAAGACACATATCTTCAAACCATTTTGAAAAGGCACGAAGGACCTCTATATATGTGTGTCTGATTTCAAAAGGCAAGAGAGAGATATTCCAAGAGAACTTCATTGTCAAATGCTTTCTCAACTACTCTTGGGCAAACACTTGCAAATTTATTGAGAGTTCATCCAGGAACTTCGAATTATATTATCCACTCTGAAGGAGAGAAATCTTTCTGTTCTTCTCAGAAAGTTAATTGTAATCAAGAGATTGGTTGTCTCTTGAATTGTGAGTTTCCTGAACACAAGGGAAAGGGATTCCTTGGGTGTTCAGAAGTTGTAAAAAGGATTTTTACAAAGATAGTGGAAAATCTCAAGTGGGTTGCTTGAGGATTGGACGTAGGCACAGGGTGTGGCCGAACCAGTATAAATTAAGTTTACATTTCTCTCTTCCCTTATCTTATTTATTTTATTGCAATCAATTTTTCCTTGCACGTTTAAAAGAACATTGTTAAATTGATTGTTGCTTCTTCTTGTGCATTCTGAGCCTATCATTTAGAAGGGGGTAAAAGTTTGTTAGTGGGAAATTTTGAAACTTAATTCACCCCCTCTTAAGTTATTGAGGCCACTTGTTCAACAATTGCCACGACCACTGCGACACGATCCCCTATGGCAATGTCATCTTGCATAGCGATGCTGCTAACTGGTTCTGCCTCCGTGCCACTAATATACATTCACTCATTCCTACACCCATTCTAATTTGGGATCCAGGTTCAATCTTCCTACAGCCAACACCTTGAGGACAAGGTGTTTTTGATGGGCCAGGGAATGTTATGGAGGGAGTAACACAACAACCACCATCACATACAATACAACCAGGCACGATAGGAATAATCACTAGCATACATCAGTGGCCCACTAGAAAGATCACCAAACCTCAATGCCTAGGGATTTTGTGTAATCCATTATGTCAAGGGAATGCTGAGGTGGCAGGACAAGGAATATTATTGTCTGATACTTGTCTAAATTTCTATTATTGCTGTCTAAATTTTGTTATTGCTAGAATTCGCTAGAATTTCTAGAATCCTGTTATCTTCTTTTCAAATCACAACATCATTGATGCATATATATAGGAGTAAACATGAATCTATTGGACAGTATAACATAATACAAGTTTCTTCCTTATCTTTCTCTCTTATGGAGGTTCCTAGCCCTCGAAGCTAGGTTGTTCTTTCCCCCTTGTTTTGGCGTTCATAACATACACCCAACGTTAGCAAGCCTATTAGCACACCATTCCATTCACGAAAAATGTGAGATATAGTAAAATGGATTGAACATGTAATGGACCAACAATTAGACCATTGAATTCGAAGCCACCAAGGAACTGTGGCATGAGATTCATAAGCTTGAACTACTAATGAAGAGTCGTATTCTATCAACAAATGGTCCCAACCCTTGGCCTAAGCAATCTCTATCATTTCCATAATAGCTTGAAGCTCAACACAAAAGGTCATAGTGATGCCTAAAGAGATTAAGAAATAGCCAAGAGCATTGCCCCTGATATTACGAAAGGTCCCCCTAGCCGCAACTATACCAGGAGCACCCTATTATACACAATACACTTCCTGTGTTACACTTTACCTAACCATGGAGAGGTGGATGCCATTGAACTTCTTTAATGCTAGGTGCTTTGCATGGATAACCAACCACCTTGAAAGAAATAAAAATACTGAACTCCTACAAAGTGGAATGCATAGTTCCTGAGGCTAGTTACTAGATAGCGCCACTAATGTATTACATGGTTATGAATTTGGTTCATGCTCCAATTGTCAGAGTTAAAACAAGATTGATTACAACACAAAATGAACCAAATAGTATTCACCATGGCTAATAACATTACATCCTTGGCTTGTTTACTAATAACTTATGAAACTAAGGATATAAGGTTCTTGGACGAAGAGAGATCCTAGTGGCTCTTGAAAATACTCACAAGCTATTGTCATAAGTGTTAAGCAAAAGGACATGAAAGAAATAAGTGATCAATTGTTTCCTCATAAACACCGCAGTGGCCACACTTGGAGATGATAATAATGCCCTTACTTCAAAGGTTATCATCAGTAGCAACTTTTCCATGAAGAAATCTCCAAAAAAGAGATGATCTCGTTAGAGGACTTGTAGCAAGCCATAGCAGCTTACTCCAAGCTATTGGTGTTGAATCAAAGAGATTGCAAACCTGAAGACTAGTCTTAGGATCTGTTGGCTTTAATAATTTTACAATGCCAAACAAATTTGTAAAGACGTGGCATTTGTATTAGATGTTTTTAGACTAAGCATGTTGAGTGTTTTAGACCGAGTTATCTTATTAATGCTTAGTAGAAACCAAACATGATAAAATTAAATGTATTGATCTCAAAGTTTCTCAGAAGCAATGAGTTCAACATTGTGTAATTGATTACCAAGTTTAGTAATCAATTACAAATTGTTAGAACATGCAACAAAACTCACTTTTCTTGAAATTTGGTAAGAATCATCGAATTAATTGATCGATTACGTAAGTTAGTTTTAGTAGAAGGAAGTCTATGTGGCTTGAGATAATCGATTAACACATTTAGTAATCAATTAGGTTGCATCTGGAAATTTTAAGAGCTCTTAATGTGTCAAAATAATTGATTATCATATTTGATAATGGATTATTCTAGAGAACCATAGAAGTTTGAGAAGCTCTCTGTGAAACGAGATAATTGATTACCACAATTTGTAATTGATTACCACATTTATGGAAATGTAGAACAAGAAGGATTTGAATGGATTAATCGATTATCCCATTTAATAATTGATTAAATTAGTTTTATCTATTAAAATGATGAATACCCTCACTTGTTCTTTCTCATTAGTGACTCTTGATTCGATCTTATCTTTTGGAAAACACTTACTGAGAGTCATATAAGGGAATCACTCTGCATTTCAACAAGAGATTCATGTTGATCAAGATTTATTCATTCTTCATCATGGTTTGATAATCAATGGAAGATCTTGAAGATGTTGTGATCTTCACATCAAGGTGTATTCAATATAATTTCAAATTCTTTCTAGATTTTGACCTTGATTTGGGTTATCAAGGGTTTGTATGAGTTGATAGGGTTTTAACTCCTAATCCTTTTCTTGTAGGGTTCAAGGGAAGAGTAAAATTTTTAGGGAAATGAATGTGCTAGTATTTGTACTTGGTTCTCTATTAGTAGAAGTTCTAAGTGGTCTTAAAACAATTGGATGTAGGTCCTCTTGAGTGTTGAACCAGTATAAATTGTGAGCATGATTCTCTCTTTCTCTTAACCTTTCTTTTGTTAATCAATCTTGGTAATTGAATTGATGTGGAAGAGGCATAAAACTCTATTTCATACGGTTTTTGAATATATTGGATTTATGTGTTGTTGATCTTTATTCAACAAGTCTTTTGAGAAAACCTTGATTTGTAAAGGGTATTGATTTTAATTGAATTGAGAAATTAAGCAGTAAAGTTTTCGTAGGAATATATTCAACCCCCCTTCTAGATTCTTGGTTATTCAAACAATTGGTTGATGACAAGGCCTCAAGAATTCATAAGATGACTTAAATCTCATCAATCCCGAAGCGGATGGGCACAAAGCTAAAAGATCAACATGGGTGGAAACAAGGAGCACTACTCATTGGATCTCATCAACAATTTGATGAAATAGGTGTTTAAAGTTGTCCAGGAAATGCCATTTACCATGACGGATAAAATCACCCACATTGGCTTGTAAGTATGAATGTAGATGGGCCAAGATATCCAATATCTGTTAAGTCTGGACGATTCACTTAGTCACAACTAGACAATCCATCCCTACCCATGAGTTTGATGATTACAAAGATATAAATTGTTGATGGACTAATGTGTTATTCTTAAGTGAAACAGGACTTACTACATATGAGAAAACATGGTAATAATTATCTATCTTAACGGTCTTATGAGTTTGCGTCTAGTCAAAGTGGACTTTTTATTTATTAAGAGTAACATCTAGTGTCCAATGCGATGTTATAAACTAGCGTCCACTCTTTTGTGAAAACAATGTCTATACATTGTGTTCTTTTTACTCATGTCCAATGGACTTATTCACTTACATGAAATGTTTTATATTAAGTATAAGTGACGTCCATCCATGTACTGGATTCATGTTAGTAAAAAAGGGAAGTACACAAACTCATCTATCATAAATTCATTTTTCCTCTCTCATTTGCTAACATTTGAATTTCAAGTAAGAAATGACAAAATAGAAGGTTTCATACCCTAATTTCATTTGGGAACTATTGTTCGTTGATCTTTTGATCCTTGCTAGTTGACTTACGGTATTGAACGCCAGTTACAGTGCGAAACAGATAATCATTAAGTGTTTTGATCAAGAATGCGAAAAATACCATAAAAAGGGGGGCAAAAGGGTCTTTTCCTTGGTTTTCCTGGACCCTAACTCGCCCAGGCTAGCCTCTGGCTTGCCTAGGCCACCAAATAGCTTCACGGTGAAGAAATCAGCTCGCTTGGGCGAGCTCATTGCTTCAACACTAAGTTTCAGCTCGCCTGAGCAAGCTGCAACTGCCCCAAAGTGACCCTTTGCCTATAAATAGGCGTCCTAGGGGTGTTTTAAAGGGTTCAAAGGTTTAGAAGGTGAGGGAATTGAGAGAAGAGAGAAAGAAGAAGAAGAAAGAAGAGGAAACGAGGCCGAGGCGCTACCGAATTGTGACCGCGATCATTCCTTACTTCGTTTCTTGTTCCGTGTTCTTCGTGCGACCATTGATTAGTTTTATTTTTGAGGATTGAATGTGATCTATGTACCCTTAGGGGTCTCCCTTGTTATTATGTGCATATTTATCTTCTCCATCTATCATCGACAATCTCATTTTTCTTTGTAAAGTTCAATCTTAACCGATCACTAGTGTTATAAAGTTGTCTTAAAAAAGATTGAAAGTTAATAAACAAAACCAAGATAAAACCAATTCATAACCTCTTCTTTTTTATCAAATATCACTTGAGATCGTTTCGAGGTCCAACGCCTTAACGATTCTCTCCACTTTTTGAAACATAAAACATTGTTTCAAGGTCCAACACCTTAGACGACTTTTTGTTCGCAATTAAAATAAATCTTAAAAAAAACATAAAATCAATTTAGCACACAAACATTCAGACTTAAAGAACTACGTAGGTCTGAATTCCTCATTACACCTGAACGCAAACATTGTTTGTACTTTTATTCCTTCTCTCTCCACAAGAATGCAATGCGTGGCAATGCCTCCAGCTGTGAAACAATGGTCATATCAAGGTAAGCAATAATTGATGGAAGCTTGCTTGAGAAGCTTCTATGGAGGATGGATCTTTGAGCTTCAATGAGGTCTTTCAATGGTGATTTTCAACCATGGAGGTGTAGTGGAAGATAAAGGAGAAGAGGTGAGAGGAGGCGCCATCCACTAAAGAATAAGCCATGGAAGGAGGAGCTTGACCACCAAGAGAGTGCCTTGGATAAGAAGCTTAGAGAGAAAGCTTCAATGGAGGGAAAGAATGAGAGAGAAAGAGAGAGAGAGGAGGGGGGCACGAAACTAAAGGAGAAAAAAGGGAGAGAGGTTGAACTTTGAAGTGTGTCTCACAAGTTTCACATTCATCAAAGTTACAACAAGTGTTACACATGCTTCTATTTATAGCCTAGGTAGCTTCCTTGAGAAACTTTCTTGAGAAACTTCCTTGAGAAGTTTCTTTGAGAAGCTTCCTTGAGAAGCTAGAGCTTAGCTACACATACCTTTCTAATAGCTAAGCTCACCTCCTTGAGATGAGAAGCTAGAGTTTAGCTATACACATCCTTCTAATAGCTAAGTTCACCCCATGCCAAAATACATAAAAATACAAAAAAGTCCCTACTACAAAGACTATTCAAAATGCCATGAAATACAAGGCTACAACCCTATACTACTAGAATGACCAAAATACAAGGCCCAAAAGAAGGAAAACCTATTCTAATATTTACAAAGACAAGTGGACCCAACCTTGGCCCATGGGCTCAAAAATCTATCTTGAGGTTCATGAGAACCCTAAGGTCTTCTTCAGCAGCTCTAACCCAATCCTCTTGGAGCCTCCTGCTCATGGCTCTGGTGACTGGTCCCTTCCTAACGAGGATTGCATCATCCCTTCCCCCTTGAAGAGGATTTGACCTCAAATCTATTGGTTCCTCCTCCTTAGCATCAGCTCCACTTGCAAAAGAAATTAAATCAGAAATATTAAAAGTGGTGTTGACTCCATACTCTTTTGGGAGGTCCAACTTATAGGCATTGTTATTGATCCTCTCCAAGACCTGAAAAGGTCCATCACCTCTAGGACTAAGCTTGGATTTCCTCTTAGTAGGGAATCTATCCTTCCTAAGATGGAGCCAAACCCAATCCCCCTCATTAAGAACTAGCTCATTTCTTCCTCTATTGCTTTTAGTTGCATACACCTTTGTTTGGTTTTCTATTTGGTTCCTAACCCTCTCATGCAACTTCTTTACAAACTCTGACCTAGATTTCCCTTCTTTATGTATAAAAGAAGTGTCAAGTGGGAGGAGAATTAGGTCTAAGGGTGTTAGAGGATTGAACCCATAGACAACCTCAAAAGGGGATTGCTTGGTGGTTCTATGAACCCCCCCTGTTGTAGGCAAATTCTACATGAGGAAGATACTCATCCCAAGACTTATGGTTGCCTTTTAGAAGAACCCTTAAAAGGGTGGATAGAAACCTATTCACTACCTCTATTTGCCTATCAGTTTGTGGATGGCAAGTGGTAGACAAAAGAAGCTTAGTTCCTAGCTTAGCCCACAAGGTTTTCCAGAAGTGGCTAAGGAACTTAACATCTCTATCTGACACAATGGTCCTAGGCAAACCATGGAGTCTCACAACTTCCCTGAAGAAGAGTTTTGAGATGTGAGAAGCATCATCTACCTTGTGGCATGGTATAAAGTGTGCCATCTTACTAAAACTATCCACCACCACCACAAAGATAGAGTTTACACTTTTTTGGGTTCTAGGAAGCCCAAGGACAAAGTCCATACGAATGTTTACCCAAGGTACAAATGGGATGGGTAAGGGTGTGTATAGCCCATGAGGCATCACCCTAGACTTGGCTCGTAAACAAGCCACATACCTAGTGCAATACTTATGGACATCTTTCTTCATATGGGGCTAATAGAAATTTTCTTTGAGAAAGACAAGGTTCTTGTCTATCCCAAAGTGGCCTATGAGCCCACCCTCATGGCTCTCTTTCATAAGTAATTTCCTGATGGATCCTTGGGGTATGCAAAGCTTTCCCTCTTTGAACAAATACCCCTCAGCCAAATAGAATCCATCTTGGGATTTTTACCCACAACTCTCATAAATGGGAGAGAAATGTTCATCTGAAGCATACAATTCCCTAATGTTATCAAATCCTAAAATTTGAGCTCTTAGGGAGCAAAACAATGTGTGCCTCCTAGAGAGGGCATCAACTACCACATTTGTTTTTCCCTTTTTGTATTTGATAACATATGGAATTTGCTCTAGGTACTCTACCCATTTTGCATGCCTTTTGTTTCACTCGTTTTGCCCTCTAATGTATTTAAGTGATTCATGATCACTATGAATGACAAATTCCTTGGAAACAAGATAATGTTCCCAAGTTTGGAGGACTCTTATTAAGGCATAAATATCTTTATCATAGGTGGGGTAGTTGAGGGTGGAACCATGAATTTTTTCACTAAAATAAGCAATAGGGTGCCCACCTTGCAACAATAAAGCTTCCACACCCACTCTAGAGGCATCACATTGTAGATCAAAAGTTTTAGAAAAGTCAGGAAGAGCTAGAACAGGTGCCTTGGTGAGCTTTTCTTTGATCAAAGCAAAGGCTTGCTCTTATCTTTCACCCCAAGTGAATGTCACATTCTTCTTCACCAACTCATTGAGAGGTGAGGCAAGTGTAGAGAAATTAGGAACAAACCTTTTGTAGAAGCTTGCTAACCCATGGAAAGCTCCTAATATCTCCTACACTTTTTGGGGTGGGCCATTCTTGGATGGCCTTGATTTTCTCAGGGTCCACTTGAACCTCATTTCTACCAACTACAAATCCTAAGAAAACTATATTATCTACACAAAAGGTACACTTCTTTATATTGGCATAGAGAGTGTTTTTCCTAAAAACTGAAAGAACTTGTCTAAGATGTCCTAAGTGATCATCTAGGATCCTATTATACACTAAAATATAATCAAAATAAATAACTACAAATCTAACTATGAAATCCCTTAAGACATGATGCATAAGCCTCATAAAGGTGCTTGGTGCATTAGTGAGCCTAAAAGGCATCACTAGCCATTCATACAAATCAAACTTGATCTTGAAAGCAGTTTTCCACTCATCACCCTCTTTCATCTTGATTTGGTGATAACCACTTTTAAAATAAATTTTTGAAAAGATGTTGGCACCATGCAACTCATCAAGCAAATCATCAAGTCTAGGAATATGGTGCCTATACTTTACAGTAATGTTGTTGAGAGCCCTACAATCTGTGCACATTCTCCACTTACTATCCTTTTTGAGCACCAACAACACTGGCACAACATAAGGGCTTAGGCTCTCTTGGACCCAACCCTTCTCCAACAATTCATTAACATGAGACTCTATCTCCTTAGTTTCCCGAGGGTCAGTCCTATAGGCTGGCCTATTAGGAAGGCTTGTTCCTGGGACTAAGTTTATTTGGTGTTCTATTCACCTAAGAGGAGGTAGCCCAAGGGGTATCTTTTTGGGAAATATATCACCAAATTCATGTAAGAGTTCTTGGACCTTTGGGGGTAGGGTCTCAAATGTAGGAATTGTGGCAGTGCTAAGGGAGGTTTCCCTTGATAGGAGAAGGTAGAAGATTGTTTAAGAAGGAGTGCTCTTTTGATATCACCTGTTAGTGCTTAGCTTTACTGAGCTTTAAAAGATTGGCTAAAATTTTGTTAAAACATAAGCACTTAGACAATGGAGGAAAGCTGGAGTTGCTGCACATGATGTCCAACGCTATGTCAAGGAATCAGATTGGGCTGCACAATGCACAAGGCAAGATAAAATGTCAAATGAAGAATTGAAGCTGCAGGATCCACGATGTCGGATACAATGTCCAGGACATCCTGCCCGAAAATACTGGACACATAAATCTGTTATATCTTTAACAGATTGAGCAGGATCCACGATGTCGGATACAATGTCCAGGACATCCTGCCCGAAAATACTGGACACATAAATCTGTTATATCTTTAACAGATTAATGTGCAGTTAGCAACAGATTTGGCGATCTATCTTTAGGAACGAATTAAAAGATAATTAAAGTTCGAATTACAAACTTGAATAGTTCGTTCAGGGATTAGAGATTAAAGATAAAAACTAAAAGATCAAACTGTATCTTTTAGTTCTTTAAGTGCAGATTTTTCGGGAGAATGATAGATCTCATCCAGCGCAAGCTGTTGCAGCCCAGATACGCACACTGCTATTTAAACATGAAGGCTGCACGGGTTTGAGTACCAAGTCCGGGATTGAAGAGTTATTTAGTGAGTTTTGGGACTTGAGTGTTTTGTGAGCCACCTTGATGTTACCCTAACATCAAGTGTTGGACCTGAGTGTGTAGAGTTGATCTCTTTTGTTCAGAGAGCAATCTCTGGTGTGTATTTGATTTAATTGTAAACACGGGAGAGTGATTGAGAGGGAGTGAGAGGGGTTCTCATATCTAAGAGTGGCTCTTAGGTAGAGGTTGCACGGGTAGTGGTTAGGTGAGAAGGTTGTAAACAGTGGCTGTTAGATCTTCGAACTAACACTATTTTAGTGGATTTCCTCCCTGGCTTGGTAGCCCCCAGATGTAGGTGACGTTGCACCGAACTGGGTTAACAATTCTCTTGTGTGTTATTTACTTGTTTAAAACTGTTCACACTGTCAATTATAATCTGCATGTTCTGAAGCGTGATGTCGTGACATCTGGTACGACATCTGTCATTGGTATCAGAATTTCATCACCTTTTGTTGCAAAATAATTTTCCTTCTTAACAATCTTCTTGGAGGAATCCTTTTCCTCTTTTTCCTTCCCCTTGGCCTTTGAAGATAAGACCTTACTATTCTTCTTTTTCTTTTGTTTTTCTAGTTTCTCTTCCTCATCCCTCTTATCTTTCATAGTTAGTTGATCTTTGGCCACCTGTGAAGGTGTTTGAGGATGCAACATAAACTTTTTTCCAAGGTGGGTGAGGGTTATCTCATTAGTTAGGCCATTATAGATGATCTTCATATCATATTGCCATGGCCTACCTATGAGAAGGTGTCCTGCCTCCATAGGAACTACATCACAAGTCACTTCATCCTTATATATTCCAATGGAGAAGGGCACTTTCACTTGTTGATTGACTATCATATCCCCTTGCTCATTGAGTCATTGAAGTTTGTAAGGCTTTGGATGGAGAGTGATAGCAAGACTCAACTTAGAGACTAATCTTTTTTGGATCAAGTGGCCTCGAAATAATTATAAAGGGGGGGTTGAATTAATTATGAACGTGTCTTGACTAATTAAAAAATTGTCCTTCTTAATGTTACTAGATTCAATTAGGCTTTACTACTAAGTTATGAGGAAGTAAAGAAAAAAAAACAATAACTTAGACAAAAGTAAAGCGGAAATAAAAGTACACAGCGGAAAAGTAAATAGTGTAGGGAAGAAGAAGACAAACACAAGATTTATACTGGTTCGGCCATAACCCGTGCCTACGTCTAGTTCCCAAGCAACCCACGGTTCTTGGGATTTCCAATAACCTTATAAAATCCTTTACAAGCAAAGATCCACAAGGGATGTACCCTCCCTTGTTCTCTTTGAACAACCAAGTGGATGTACTCCCCACTTGAACTAATCCACAAGAGATGTACCCTCTCTTGTTCTCAGTATAACAACCCAAGTAGATGTACCCTCTACTTGTACCACAAAGGATGTACCCTCCAATGTGTTAAGACAAAGAATTCTTAGGCGGTTAGTCCCTTGAATCTTTGTAAGGGGAAACAAAAGATATCTCAGGCGGTTAGTCCTTTGAAATCTTTTGTTTAAAGGGAAGAGGAAGAATCAAAAGAATTCTCAGGCAATTAGTCCTTTGAATCTTTTGGCTAGAGGGAGAAGGAAGAATCAAAAAGAATTCTCAGGCGGTTAGTCCTTTGAATCTTTTGGCTAGAGGGAGAAGGAAGAAAAGATAACACACTTTTGTTTTCTGCCGAATTTCCACTTGCAGAAAAACAAAGTTTTGAAAACAAAGTTTAGAAAGCTTTTTGGCAAAGAAAAAGCAATGGACAATGGTTAGAGAAAGATTGTGAAAAAGGATTGTTTGGAAGGATATCATATATATCTTTTGAACATGTGCCAAAGTCATGATTTTATAGACTATTCATGTCTGGTCAAAGAAACCATTGGAAAAGTTATGACTTTTGAGAAAACCATGTTAAGAGTTATAACTCTTAACTTTTTCTTTAAAACTATTCACTGGTAATCCATTACCACAAAGGTATAATCGATTACACAATGTGTTTTATGAAAAGTTGTGACTCTTCACAATTGGATTTGAATTCCAACGTTCAGATTCACTTGTAATCAATTACTAATATAGTATAATCGATTACACTATTTGAAAATCATTTTGGAATGTTATAAATCATTTGAAAACATTTTGAAAACCAAATTGATCACTGTTAATTGATTACTGATAACTGGTAATCAATTACCAAAGAGTAATCACTCTGGTAACTTAGAAAATTTGAGAAAATTATTTTGTAAAACAAAACAGTGCTATTTGGTTTTTGAAAAATTATTTTAATACTTATCCTATATGAAGTCTTGACTTGTTGCTTCTTGATTTCTTCTCTGGAATCTTGGATTGGATTCTTGATGCTTGATCTTGAAGTCTTGAATCAATCACTTGGGCTTTTGGCATCATCAAAATTGCTTGGTTCATCATCATGAAGCTTGCTTCTACAATCTTGTGCTGCAACAATTGCAACATGAACCACTATCTACAATGAGAGAGCATCTGTTATAAAAAATTTTACACCTTGTGTGAAAATATTCTCTCTTTGAGTTTGGGTCAAGTCACAAGATTGACCTCCTAGAAGCCTTCTGACCATTAAAAGGTCTCTTTCTTCTTGGGGGTAGATTTCTTCACTAGATTCTTCCCCTTTTGCTTCTTCAATTTCACTAGAGGAAGGTGAAGTAGTAGCCTCATCTTGGCTACTATAAATGTCTTGGCCCTTCATAATCATGGCTTTCTTGGTGGGGCATTGAGAAGCAATGTGTCATCTTCCAAGACATTTAAAGCACTTTATAGAGCTAGTCTTCTCTTGCATACTAGCCTTAAGGAGTTGTTTTTCTATTGTCTTCCCCTTATCATCTTTGGGCTTAGAAGGTACAGCCCCTAAGATGCCTTAACCTAGGTCTTTCTTTGGATAAGAGTGAGAGCCATATGATTTTGAAGTAGGCTTCCTTTTAAGTTGTTGCTTTACCCTTATGCAAAGTTGGACTAGCTTATCTAGGTCCCTATATGGAAGAAGCTCAACCTTGTCCCTCACTTCCATATTAAGTCCACTAAGGAACCTAGCAATACTTGTTCTTTCCTCTTCCCTAAGCCCAACTCTCAAAAGGAGTAGTTCCATTTTTTGCCTATACTCTTCAACACTCATACTCCCTTGTCTAAGCCTTTGGAGCTTTTCCATAAGCTCCCTTTCCTAGTAGGAGGCGATGTGCCTCTTCCTAAGGGCACTTTTCAAGTCATTCCAATACTCTACTAGAGGATCCACATGAATCCTTCTTTCCCTAACAAGGGAAGTCCACCAATAGAGGGTATACCCTTGGAAGCTAAGGGTAGCCAAAGGAACCTTTCTTTTCTCACTTGTATGATGACAAGCAAAAAGTTGCTCAACCTTCATTTCCCAATCTAAATAAGCCTCCACATTGTCCTTCCCATGTAAGTATGGGAGGTTAATGTTAGCCTCTTGAGTCTTTCTTTCCTTTTCTCTCCTATGGGAGTGAGGTCTAGGATGTGACCTATGCCTTCCTCTATAATAGTCACTAAGTTCTTCACTTAGGCTCTTGTAAGAGTCATGACTACTATAGGAGACATGGTTTTCTTTTTTTTTTTTTAACTCTTTTAGTATTTTTCTTTTTTCTTCTTCCCTTATTTTTTCCCTCTCATCTTGACTTATTTCTACCATCTCTTTTCCTTTTTCCTTTCATTCTAGTGTTTATTTTCATAACTTGAGGGAACCCAACTCATCTAATATTCTAGATAGAGGTTCTTTATGACTAGTACCCTCACCATTAGCACAAGATGAATGATGACTCATGTCGGTTCCTAAGTTGTGGTTCTTTCTTCTTAGGGGTTTGCAAAAGGTAAAAGCTAGGGTTCAAAATAACTCAAGATAAGCGTGATAAGCAAGAAGAAAGTATTATGCAACAACAAGATAAACTAGGCGTGACTAGTAAAGAAAATAAGCTATGAAAGTAAGCAAGAAATTAAAGTGCAAGAAATGTAAGCTAGGCGGATCCTAAGAGTGTTTGGATGACCTCATTTAAGGTTCCCAACAAAACATTCACTATCCTAAGGGAAGATTGCCTAAAATTATTACACACAAATGGAAGTAGGGTGACCTATTGGAGGCTCCCAACTTACTTCCAATGATAGGCCTTTTTGTTACAAAATTTGAAAGCAAAGCAAATTGCCAATTACAAAATTACAAAAAAAAAGTTGGTGGCTATTCTCTCTTTGGTATTTCACTCAATTTGGAGTGCTTCTTAGTCCAATAGCTCCTAAGGTGGTTGTCCCCTTTCTTCTTGACACAAATTCTTCAATCGATGGCACCAATCCTCCTTTTCAATTCCCTATATGGCAACTCACAAACAAGGAAAAAAAGAGACAAACAATAACCGAAGAACAAAAATGAAATTAAAGCTAAACCAATATATTTTTAACAAGACAAATTTTCAAGGATTATTCAACAATTAAAGCAATGAAAAGCACATAAAGGCAAGCTAGGACTCAACGAGAAACCTATAATGGCTCTAGAGTAGAGTAAAAAAAAAAAATAAAGACTTAAGAAACCTCTATTTTTGGCACTTATTTTCACACTAATTTTCAATTGAAATATAAGAACTAATATTGGTATAAAATAGGCACCAATTATAGATCAAATTTTGAGCCAAAACAACAAGGACACTTCCCTTTTACTTTTTTTTCCTAGACATGGATTTTCCTGCAAACTTGTGTGATTTTTCTTACTTTTTCCTTATATCCAAATCACTTGGTTCTCGTTTCCTAATTCTTTTCCAGATGTCTAGAAAATTCAGTAAAAATTTCAGCTCAAAATTTGTAGTGACCAATTCCCAATAATTTTTACAAGTTCGTATGTTCAAGCTGCCAGCACCAGCCATTTCAGACTTCAAATTTTTTAAGCATGGTATATTGATTGTCTTAGGCTTACTTTCAACCTTCCTATGTATGTTGAACTCACTAGGCTTGTTTACCACAGTTTTAATAGTTAAATATTCACTTATGATCAAAATTTAAACTAGCAATTCAATCACCAAAACTCAAATTCACAATAGACATAATCATAAGGAAACCTAAAAGTTCAAGAAAAGGTTCACAATCAAAGACTCTCTAAGAATTATGTATGAACATATTAAGGACTAATTAACATGCAAGATTTGACTCAAATCAAATAATAGGCTAAAAAAATTTCATACACACATGAACAAATGAGTTAGACAAAGAAACAAGAAAAATAAAATTCAGCACAACATAAGGAATCTTATGTGACAAGTTTCATGACTAGACATGACTTCTATGACAAAACTACAATAGGTGAACATGTCACTCTAGATTTTTGATGTTTTCTTCTACTTTTTGTAATAATTTTATGGTTTTGGTTTCAGCCACAAAAAATAGCAGAACAAAACTCAAAGGAACCTAAACTCAACACAATTCATGGTTCAAGAACAAGAACAATAAATTTGAACCATAGAAAATAAAATCTAGCTTCTATAGCAAGTTTAATCGGTGGAAATTCTAAATAATCATGTTAACAACATTTAGCACAAGACATGTGAGGAGATACATGGAGAAACATGATGAAACAACAATGGAGGAGAAGGTAAAGCTGAAAATTTATGGAGATTTAAGGAGCACCTACTTGAAGCTCTTGTGCTCTGAT
This sequence comes from Glycine max, assembly GCF_000004515.6. Taxonomy (NCBI): domain Eukaryota; kingdom Viridiplantae; phylum Streptophyta; class Magnoliopsida; order Fabales; family Fabaceae; genus Glycine; species Glycine max. The sequence continues at coordinate 19,741,935 of NC_038250.2, forward strand.
TACCACTTGATGGAAGCTTGCTTGAGAAGATTCTATGGAGGCTGGATCTTTGAGCTTCAATGAGGTCCTTCAATTGTGATTTTCAACCATGGAGATGCAGTGGAAGATAAAGGAGAAGAGGTGAGAGGAGGCGCCATCCACTAGGGAATAAGCCATGGAAGGAGGAGTTTCACCACCAAGAGAGTGCCTTGGATAAGAAGCTTAGAGAGGAAGCTTCAATGGAGGAAAAGAATGAAAGAGAGAGGGGGGGGGGGGGGGGCAGGAAATTAAAGGAGAAAAAAGGGAGAGAAGTTGAACTTTGAAGTGTGTCTCACAAGTTTCACATTCATCAAAGTTACAACAGGTGTTACACATGCTTCTATTTGTAGCATAGGTAGCTTCCTTAAGAAACTTTTTTGAGAAGCTTCCTTAAGAAGCTTCTTTGAGAAGCTTCCTTGAGAAGCCAGAGCTTAGCTACACATACCCCTTTAATAGATAAGCTCACCTCCTTGAGATGAGAAGTTAGAGCTTAGCTACACACACCCCTCTAATAGCTAAGCTCACTCCATGCCAAAATACATGAAAATACAAAAAAAGTCTCTACTACAAAGAATAATCAAAATGCTCTGAAATACAAGGCTAAAACCCTATAATACTATAATGGCCAAAATACAAGGCCCAAAAGAAAGAAAATCTATTCTAATATTTACAAAGATAAGTGGACCTAATCTTGGCCCATGGGCTCAAAAATCTACCCTGAGGTTCATGAGAAGCCTAGGGCCTTCTTCAGCAGCTCTAGCCCAATCCTCTAGGAGCCTCCTGCTCATGGCCCTGGTGACTGGTCCCTTCCTAGGGAGGATTGCATCACTAATCCTGTAACAGATCTCTTCACTGAAGTCTATAAAAGACAACTCAAGCTCAACCATTCAATACAAGAAAATGAAGAGAAAAATGAGCAAGTGATATTTGAAGTTATCCTTTTTGTCATATTAGTGGACAATACATTATAGTCCTTAAGTTGTTCATTCATACATTATTTGTTTGTGAGCCGAGAGTGGCTTAGTGTTACACAATACTTGGGTGTTTAGATTTAAAGGAAGTATAAGGGTGTGCCAAAAGTGGCCTTGAGAATATTTTTTTAGCTAGGAGTGGCAGGACAAAATACTTGTTGTAATCAGTCTTTGATTAGTGGAACCCTTTACTTGCTTGTTAAGGAGAATGATCGAGGCCGTACCCGAATCAAATAAACATGAAAATGCAGTAACTAGGAAGTGATCCTAGGTCGTTTCCCAACGAGCAGTGACAAGCCAAATGTTCATAATATACTTGCAGTAACAGTAACAGTAACGATGGGGGGGGGGGGGGGTTGTTTACTTTTGTAAATTAAACAGCGAATATATGTGAATTAGAAAATGTCAGAATTAAAACACGTTGCTTCCCCTTGATTCACAAGCAAGTCTCTTATCCTAGGTTACGAGAGTTTATCCTTTATCAGTTTAACCACTTAATCCAACCCTAAATTAAATTACTAAGCGAAATTCAACATAAGGCATTCATTATGTGATTAAGCATCACATACACCAATTACTCATAAACGATCATTAAGCATGAACGTAAATTAAGTGCAGAGACAATTAATCAAGCACTAAGCATGCATGAATTAAAAGCAACAAATTCAAAGTAATTGGTGAAGAGGAAAAACTAAACAGAATTTAACAGTAATAATAGAACCTCAAAGAGAACTGTGCTTGATCCTCAAGGGAAAACAACGCTGCGGACTTAGCCTTCCATTAATCAAATAGAGAATGAAATTTTATTGATAAAACTAAAAGTCTGAACTGGAATTGTAAAAAAAACGAAAATAAAAGAGAAAGAGAAGAGAGGCTAAAACTAAAAACGAAAAAATAGAAAGAGAAGAGAGGCTAAAACTAAAAACGAAAAAATAGAAGAGAGAGAGGAGAGAGAGAGAGTCTCCCGCGAGGGAGAGAGGGGGCCCCCTAAACTAGAACCTTGGTGCTGTTATATAGTTTTTTTTTTCAGCCCCAAAGCTTACAAATATGTTTTAAATCCAAGCCCATAAGTAAAATCAAATCAAATCTAGATAAGATAAGATAAGATAAGATCTAGATGAAATAATATCTAGATGAGATCAAATCTAAATAATATCTAGATAAGATAAGATCTAATTTTATAGAATAAATTAGTCTGCCCTCTTCAAGTCCAAGCCCAATTCTAGATTCAAGCCCAATGCTTCATTAATTCCTGAAATTAGATTAAAAACATCAAATTAGCTGAATGGGCCCAAATAATAAAACTGCCTAATAAATTTGACAATTAAGACTAATCAGTATTTAAAATGGGGCAAAAAGGGTTAAGAAATAGGAGAAAATGATGGCACATCAGAGAACTAGACATAGATTTGTTTGAATGAACAAGTATAAATCTAAGTGTTTCTACTTCTCTCCAGAGCTATTTTATTAGTATTCTCTTGTGCTAGTTGTGATACACATCATCACACAAGTTTGCACATGAAAAATCTTTGTGAAACCTTGTTTTATCAAGCATTTGATGATAGTCTTTTGCTTTCAACAAAATTGTTATCACTAATTGGATGAAACTTTTAGTAACTTGGTTTCATCACATATTTTTGTAAAAATTTTCTCTTTATTGAAAAAGTATTCACATTTATCTAACACACTATTAAACCCCCTTCTAGTGTGATATCTATTATTTCAGTATCTCAACAATGGGTTGAGAAATCCATCTGTCAACTCAAAAGCCAATGCTAGTTCCATCACTAATTGCCCCATATATAGGGGATGTTTCAAATGGGAAAAATCTTAAGATGAGGAATGAGAACAACTAATGACAACCATCATATCAAGATAAAAAAATACTTAAAAGTTTTGAATCAAATAAAATCTATAAAATATCTCAGTTATCAAATCCTAAAATATTTTAATTATTTTGTCACTCTCATTCAAGATTATCATCAACCCACACCATCACCATCATGATCGCCCTAACTGCCACCACCATCACTATTGTCATTGTCGCCACCATGAGCATCATTTACCACTGCTATTATGACTGTCATTGCCATCATCTTTGCTACCTCCACCACTGGGCCAGCGCAACGGTGGCGACAGTGACAATGATGACAATGAAGGTCATTGTGGCGGCAACGACTATAACACCCTGTTTTTCATAAAATAAATTAAAAGGTTTTTTATTTTAAAATAAATAGAGTTTTAGAAAAATAATGAGGTTTTTTAATTAAATAAATAAGGAGAAATAAATTTATTAATTAAAATAATGGTTTGAAGGAAAATAAAAAATGTTGTCTTATTTATTCATTTGATAGAGAATAAAATACAATTCATTTTTATAAAATAATAAAATAAAGAAAAAAATAGAGTAAATAATAGGCTGAGAGTACCCTAAATATAAATAGACATATTATGTCAATTTTTACATTTTACGATACGTCTCTACATTTTCCTTTCCCTATCTCCCAAAACCCTCTCTTTTTCTTGCATACACTCAAACCTATCCTAGTAAAAATAGAATCTCAGACTCGTTAACCGTTGGACTATTGTGAAATTTTAAAATTAGGTTCAAAACCCACTTTCTCACATTCCTACCGTTGGGATTTTCAAAATAATGTTTGTGGTGAGAACAATGTCCCACGCACGATACTTTTTTTTCCGCATTAACCCAAATTTGTCCCCATAAAACTATGATCTTGGAGTTGTTAACTGTTGGATCATTGTGAAAGTTTAAAACCAAGTTTGAGACTCGTTTGTTGACATTCTCACCGTTGGGATTTTTGAAATAAATTATGCAGTGATAGAAATGTCCCTCTCATGGAGACAAAGAAATTGAGGCTCCAATCCCTTCTCCTTCCCTTTAACGCTTGGAAACCCTAGCAAAGCAGCCAAAGGAAAAGCTTGAGGAATCTTAGGGAACCACTAGGGATGTTGTTATCGCTGCTGGACTACACACGTGAGCCCACTGAGGTAAGGTATGAGTTTATTGCAATTGGGGTTAGAATGAACATGTGTATGGATCTTTAGAGGATTAAATTGGGGTTTATTTTGGGATGTTTATTGAATTATAATTCTTCCTTTACGATTATAATTATGATACTGTTGTGTTTGATGGATCAATTGATGTCCTAATGTGAATTGGTTGATAAAATTGAGTGCTCCTAGTGTTTTCGTGTTTTTGGCCTATGATTTTGATTCCTTGATTTTGACATGATTATGTAAAATTGATGTAACTCCATTGGAGCTTGTAGGCCTTGGATCTTCTTCATCAATGGAATCCTTTGCTTTTTGAATATCAATGACAGAGGAATGGAGAAGGAGAAAGATGATTGGAGATGCCACTTCAAGGAGAAGATGAGTCAAGAATAAGCTCACCACCATAAGAAGCCATGGATAAGAGCTTGAAGGTAGGAGAAGAAGAATGGAGGGAGAAGGAGAGAGGGAGCACGAAATTTTGTGCCTCAAAAGGGGTTTGAACTTTGAAGTGTAATTTTCCAATGATCAAAGTTCAAAAAATGCACACATAAGGCCTCTATTTATAGCCTAAGTGTCACACAAAATTGGAAAGAAATTTGAATTTCTATTCAAATTTCACTTAAATTTGAAATTGAATTTGTGGAGCCAAATTTTGGAGTCAAAATTTCACTAATTTTGATTAGTGAATTTTAGCTATGGTTCAGCCCACTAATCCAAGATCAAGTTCAAGATTCTCTACTAAGTATGCTTAGGTGGCATGAGGCATGTAAAGTATGAAGGACATACACAAAGTGTGACTATATGATGTGACAATGAGGTGTAGCAAGCAAATGCTCACCTCCCCCTCTAAAATTTAATTGGATTGGGCTTCTCCCAATTCAATTAAATTTATTTTCCAACACACACATCAAATATTCACTTAATGCATGTGAAATTACAAAACTACCCCTAATACAAAAACTAATCTAAGTGCCCTAAAATACAAGTGCTGAAAAATCCTACATTTCTAGGGTACCCTACCTATATTATGGAGCCCTAAATACAAGGCCCAAAAATAATGAAACCTTAATCTAATATGTACAAAGATAAGTGGGCTCATACTTAGCCCATGGGCTCAAAATCTACCCTAAGGCTCATGAGAACCCTAGGGCCTTTTCTTGCATCTCTGGCCCAATCTACTTGGAGTCTTCTATCCGATGCCCTTGTGGGGTAGGATTACATCAAAAATTATTTGAGGGATTTTACTCCTTATGTTGTGAGAAACATTTTTGTATAAATTGTTTGTATTTTGGACAAGATTTACTAGATTAGCATGATAAATTGTTATATTGAGATCATGAAATTGTGATTGAAAATGTGAGTAAGTTACAAATTGAATATGTGATGAATTGTGAGATACATGTGTAATGAAATGTTGTGCGCATTGAGTTGTGAGTTATGAACCATACAATAACACAACTGTAAGATCCTTTAAGAACGACAAGTTAATGCGCGACAAATATTATAATGGGAACCACTGTGGGAACCCAATGAGTTTAATCACTTTGAGGCGCGACGAGATAAAATTATTTTGAGAACAATTAAGGAGTTGTGTATTTTGTACAATTCATAAATAGTGTATGCATGCTAAAATATTTTCTGGGTTAGACCTAAATCAAGAGGGAGAGGCAGGCCCTCGCGGACTCTTCGGAGTCTAGACCTTGGGGGTAAATACACCCAGTTTGTGTGCTCCTTTAAGCTTGTGCTAATCCCACATGCTTGGAGCATTCTCGCAAAACAATGTGACCCTGACTGGTCTCCCTATGATTTTACCTAGTGAGAGTGACCTGATTTACCAGTGTGTGGTTTGTCTTGTCATGTACTCCTAGGCGCTCGACGAGGTTTTTCACTTACATGATACCATATTGCATATAGGATTGAGTCTTACTATATTTTTTGCATAACACTTGTGTATTAATTGAAATTGATTGGTTAAGTGATATTATGTTTTGATCTTTGAGTACGTGAATGATGTGAAAATGCGTGAGACATGTAGTGTTGAGATGTGAAGTTACACAATAAGTGGTGGAATGTCGTGAGCTATATTTAAGTAAGTTGTATTTTATTTATATGATATGTATATTTACATGTTGTCTCGTTTCTCTCTATTAGTTAGGAATGTGATAACTCACTTCCTGTGTGTTGTTTGTTTTTGGATCCTGTGATGATCTCGAACCTTGTATTTGTGGGAGCAGATGACTAGGTGGATTGCTTTAAGGAACCTTGTGTTGAAGGACATTGAGACACAATGCTTTAATAGGATGTGACATTAGGATACAGGTTTCTATTTTAATTGTGTGATGTTTTGATTCAAAAATGTTTCTGACAAGTTTTATTTGGTAATAGTGAAGTGAATGAGAACCTTTTATCCACATGAACTCTTTTATGCTTAAAATAAAATCTCATTTTATGTAATTCCATATTTTTATGTATTCTATTATATAAATATGTATATCGGGGTAGAGAGTGTCACAACAACAAAAGTCATGGTAGTGCTAACGATGATCATGATGGCAGTGGCGACGACAAGAGTCACAATGACGATGATGATGCTAAATAATTGGGATATTTTAGAACGATATAATTGAAATATTTTATAGATTTGATTTTGGTTAGGTGTATCTTTTAGTGATTTGATTTATTTATTTTTAATTCAAAATATTAAGTATTTTTAATCTTAATTGACTATTTTTTTTAATCTTGATATAATGATTGTTACAAAGAACACATTCAGATAGGCATGACAAATATCTTTGTACCCATACGTATCCATTCAAATCTACCTCAACTTTCATGATTTTTTCTTGTTTTGATTGGGATTAGGGTTAAGGTTGAATTTTCTTTGAATGCTAAAGTATGGAACAAGGGCAGGAACAAGGACATTGATACTTGTCCTATAATTAGCCGTTGTCACTATATGACACCAAACTTTTTTAGTGAAGCTTATTCAGAAGTACTTTTAGGATAAAAACATAAGAAGAAAAAATGAAATAAATTTCTTCATAAGTTTAAAAATAGTTCACGCATAAGTTAGTTTATAGAAGCTATCTTATATAGCTTCTCTAAAAGATGATAGAGTTTCTACAAATTGATATGTACATAAATTAATTTGAGCTTATGGAGAAATTCATCTCATTATATTTCTTTTTATCTTTTTCTCCTAAAAGTTCTTCTAGAAAAATTCATCCAAACACGTCTCATTTTAACAGTTAACATAAACCATCAAGATTATATATACTTTATCCTCTAAATTATTTTTTACTTTAAAGGAGTCAAGATAAAAGTCATTTTAATGCATGTGTAAAAAAAATACTACAACTCATGCAAGTGCATATATCGATATGTTTAGTATATGAAAATTAGGAATCTAACAAAATGGAGCTAAACATTATGGGTTTTTTTTGTACTAAAAAGTGCTTATCTCGTTCCATTAAGAATCAAGTGTTCAATAAAAGCATGGTTCAAGTGAAGGTATAAAGGCTAGGTAGAGATGGAATAACTCTTACTAACTCATGGGTCACTCCATTAATTTGTCTCTTGACAAAAGCTACCACAAAGCTAGGATTAAAGAATAGAGATCATAATTCTCTTACATTTGTCAACTAAAGAACCCAACTCATTAATGTCAAGAACTGAGTTCATCATTTTTCCAGCCATATATTTGCAATTGGTCGAATATCAGCTTAACATTATGTTAGATAATATTTGAGTCAGCTTACTTTAAGATTCCTTGTTAAGAGAGTCGGTCCAAGAATAAAATAACTAAAGTTCGAGTTTTAGACTCTCCAGTAAAAAAAATATTTGCTAATAGTTTTTTAAAGCAAAAAAAAAAAGAAAAAATATTTGTTGAAAAAAGACTCAACATATAAGTCTTTTATTTAAAGTAAAATAATCTATCTTAAACTTTGTTTCAAGTTTTACTTATTGTTAGGTCAACTCTGCTACTTAAAAGAAAAAATTGGGTCAAAGAAAATTTAGAGAAAATAGAGTTCTAAACATTTTTATGTTTTTTTAAAGAGCTAATTTTTAAAAACTTTTGACTTACACTTCTCCTTTTTCTTCTTTATTTCAAATTCCAAAAATACACTACTCAAAATTTTCAACTTAAAAACAATTTTAAATTTTATAAAATTATCAAATTACTTGAACTTTACATTTAAAACTCTTATTTTACTCTAAAGTAACTTCTTATAGAAAAAACACTATTCTGGCCTTAATTTTTAGTATTGTTACAAGGTTATAATTTGGGGTCCCATTAAGGTTGTCTAGGTCAAATGCGTTGTGATCCCATGAGTTAAAATTGTGTCAATTTATGACTTTTTTTTTTACATGGTCAATTTAAGACTTTAATAAACACTCGTGAAGGATTTTTTCTGAAGCCGCTTGGTCCATAATTCAATATGTTTCCAAATATTTTTTATTTTATTTTCTTTGATTACAATTTCCTTTCCGTGGCCTTGTTGGTTTGAATGAATTGGGCTTTTGCCACACATCCTATTTACTAAAAACACCCCTCTTTCCCTTTATTTATAAGTTAAAATTTTTAAATAATTTGTTTTTCATTTCATTCATTTTCCTAGTAGGGCTAGGTCAGAGATCTAGAAGGGGTTGAATAGATTCTAAAATTCACCAATTGTTATTAAGTTCTATTTAAAATCTTTTTTCCTTTTCTACAACAAGATTTTTCTAAAATCAATCTTTAAGAAAATAAAGATAGAAAAATAGAGTTTACAATTCAGTTTTCAAATTAAAATCTATGATTCTTTGGATTCACTTGCAAGAAATAGAATTAGATACTAAAATCTAAAAAGATAACGGGTATGAATCAAGAGACAAAGGTTTATACTATAGTTCGATCAAAATTGATCTACATCCCATTTATCCAACAACTTGAGTTGGATATCACACGATGAATTTTAAAGTATTTCAAGTACAGTGCACATATAAAATAAAAATCACATGTCCAAGCCATTGATCCTTTGAAAGATTGGAATCTTGCAAAAAAGAGAGATCAATCTTGGTGAAACAACATCAATGTTCTTCTCTCAATCTTAAAGAGATTTTCTATTCCATAAAGAGATTGCAAAAAATTTGAGAGAAAGAGGTGCCTCTATTTATAAGATTTCAAAGATATAACAAAAATAATTTGTTACATCACCCATTTAATTTGTTAAAGTGTTCTTGAGGCTCCTGGGTTTGAGTTCAAGATCAATTTAATTTTTTACACACACCATGTAATCGATTAGATTGTTCTTATTAATCTCATTAGTTAACCCGAGTTAGATGTAATTTGTTACATATACCATGCAACAGATTATCCCAAGCTCAACTTCATTCTGGAAGACCTTCAAGTAACTATGTAATCTGTCAACTGAGATGTAACATATCGAAAGAAAACTATGAAATTCTTTCAAAATCAAGTGTAGCTAGAATGCCTTATGTAATTGATTATCCCATGTGGTAACCGATTTCACAATGTTTCTTAGCACATCCAATCAACCAAAACATGTTGTAATTTGTTACAATACCCATGTAATAGGTTACATATGTACATCTTTCAAAATCAAAGTTAACCATGACTTGAATTGAGTTGGTTTTCTTAAGACATATCTAAGATATTTCTAATATTAAAGCACACATGTGTCCATTACTAAATCAAGAAATGCAATGCTACATTCATACATGTTTGGCATATCAAATTAAAACCAAAACATAAATCTAAAGGTTCTTCAACTCTTGATGTCAACACTTCTCTTCCTTGCGCCTACACACTACACTGACAATCTAGAATCCTAAGTTAGGAAAATATCTATTTAAAAAATAATAATAATTAATTTATCATCATCATCATCATCGTCATCATCATCTGTAAGTTAATAAAAGGGATAAATAATTGCCCTTTGGTCTCCACTTTTTTTAAACCTTTTTACCCCTCAATTGTACCACAATCCCATTCCATCAAAATATTAGTTAAAAGATATAATGGGAAAACAAATGTGTAGAGAGAAAGTGAAACGAATGTAACTCCCAACTTTCTTCAAAGTACACCAAAAGGAGTAACTTATACATTATATAACTACTCTCTTCAACCATCCCAAACTCAAAGCCTTACTCTTATTCTTCAGCCAAACCGCAAAACTTTCTTCCCTAAAATGCAGTTAATGTTTACATTCATATTGGGGACAACACTCTCGACGCTAAATGAATCCTCTCCAACAAAGGCATTTCCTATGACAAGGGTGATGGGAAGCCAAGTGGGTTTTCAGTGCTTTGTTCTAAAATTCAAACTTTGTTAAAATCTCACTACATTGCATATTTTCTTTCTTCTTTTTGAGTAAAAAATTCAACAGATGAATGAAGGCTAATATTAGCAAAGTCCTAAAGGACCCCACTCGGGCAGGATCACATCATTCCTTAACAATATCAATGCCTTTCAATATTTCAATTTTGAGTTCGATTAAAGTTTCCTTTCAATTCATCTACTTATTAATTCTTATAGTTTTAGGTTCGATTATGACACTTACAATTGAAAAGTGCAGGTTGGACCACACAAGATCTTTTACTTTCTCAATTATGAGTTGGAGTTCATGCAACTCTTAAATTTATGGCACTTTAAATTGAATACTTATATTGATTTGTGAAGGTGGACTGCAAGGTTGGGTCATTGCTTTGACTTAAAAGTTATATAAATTGAAAGTCAAAATTTAAAGTCTTTTTTTTCATCATTAGCATTTATATACTGCCTGATCTTATTTTTAATAATCTATAAAAATAGTTTTACATTTTATTTAATAGAGCAGCCAAATCAATTAATGATACAAATTATATTCTTATTTTTATTTGGATCAATCTTATCATATTACTATAAGTTGAAGGAGAAGACAATATTTATTTATTTATTTTAACTTTGGTTTTGCAGTTTTAAAAGTATTCACTTTTTTGTCAACCTTTATATTCGTGTGTTTATCTCTTTTAATTTATGTACTTACCAAAATCTAGAGCTGATCGACATCAAGGTGGATGTGGCCAAGGTGGGCTCCATGATCTATCATGTCGGAATGAGAGTACCCTTTGTTAAGAGGACAAGAGGGAGGACTTGCAAGATAAATGACTCTAACGCTCAAGTAAGTACGTGAGTTAGGTGAGAATGAGATATCAAAAGGGTGAGATCGAAGTTGGTACTTATAGAGTGAAGTAGGAGCTTCGGATCCTTGTTTGTAAGGGTTGTTACGGTGGTGTAACAACCCTTGTAGATAATTGCTAGCTTGTAGATAATAACTATTAGATAATTATGGTTTATAGATAATGTGTATCTTATAGATGATTGAGTACTTGCCACTTGATAAGAGAGTTGTAACATTGTCATTAATATTCACATAATGAGGTATTAGAGATAACCTATCAGCCTAGTAGCCAAGCTGCTAAGGGGGAGGTGTCCGTGTTCCTATGCTAGGGTTAACGTGTACATTGGAGTGCCACGCCACTTGCCAGGTCCATTTTTTGGACCCTAGACAATACATAAGCCCCCTAAGCTCTAAGCCAACTTGTTGGCAAAAGAGGTTGTTTGGTGTCGAGGGAGACTGTCTTGTGTCAAGGGAAATTGTCCTGTGTCGAGGATAGTAGCCTTAACAAATATGAGGGTTGCGAGTTTGTTGAGCCCCTAAGCGTGAACAAGTGTTGTCTGGTGTTAAGAGTGGTAACCTTGACAAGAGTGAGAGTTGTAGGTCTCTCATGCTTGTCAAGCCCTCTAACCTAGACAAGTATTGTCCGGGTTGCTTCTGTTAAGTTGTCCCAGATGGACACACTTTCATTTTGCATGCAAAGTCGGACGTGTCAGGTGAGTGGACTTCCTGCATTTGACAATGCTGCCCTTTTTTGACCGTTGGAGAATGTATTGAAGACAAGTGTTTCGTTTGTCTTTTACTGCAGGCAAGTGCACCGCACACATGTTACTTTTGCATACATGTCACTCAAGGAATAGGCACGTATTGGAGATGTAGTGCGTGGGTTAGTGGGGTTGCGTCATGGTGCAAACTTTCAAGGCATCATTTCAGCTCCTGCAAGTTACCAAAGAGTCGTGCTACCCCTTAAATGGAGTGTACATTTGATTTTTTTTATCACCGCCACTTTGAATTTCCAGTTTCTCTCTCCTAAAACTTCCTTGCCTTCTGGTCGTGATTGTTGTGAATTCCCTCTTCCTTTGTTTGTCTTTTTTCTTTCTTAAGGTACATTTCTTTCCACCATGTCTTTCATCTTTGACTTCACCATAGGTATGGGTGGTAGTGACTCTGGGGGTTCGATTTAGCAACCCCTGATGGACCGGGAAGTCATTCCAATCGGAGGTTCCTCCTCAGAGGAGACACACCATGGAGCTTCTAATAGCGAGTCCTCATCCTCTGAGAGGTTGGCAGACTTGCGCAATGTTAGCGGAGGTACTTCTCACCTCCGAAGAAGGGCGCGACCTTTTGCTGCCTCTCTAGACAGGGAACCCGCCCTGGTCACCATGATCCTTCCCCCTTCTGCTTCTGTGGGAATAAGAAGGAGTGGTGGCAAGGACATTAGGGTTTCTCCCCGCACTAGGCGTAGCCATAATGTTGGGTCGCCTTCAACCCTTCCAGCGGTTGCTGGCTATGAATGGGTAAGGGACAAAGTTTTGAAATACCGGTCCTTCATTACTTTTGCGGTGAGCGTCAATGCATTGCAAGGTCAACTGAGGTTGGCAAGCCTAGAAGAATCTTGCAAGATGGTCGCTCAGGCTTGTGGAAGTGATGATTTTCCCTTCCTAAGAGTAGCGTCAGGTTGTTTGTCCTTCTTTTTTATCTATCGTTGTCTCTTTGATGTTGTGGATCTGGTTCTCTCCTTGAACTCCTTTTAATGTGTATTACTTGAGTATTTAAATGTAGCCCCCTCTCAGCTTCATCCCAATAGTTAGGCTATGGTGAGGGTCTTTGAGGTCATGTGCCCCTTCTTCAACATACGGACCAGTGCGTTCATGTTTTTGTATTTTTTTTTCAAATGAAATTGACAGGGAAAATAGGCTGGGTATCCCTAAACAAGGTGTCCAAGAAACTCTTAGAATTTAACTCGAACGTGTTTCACCACTTCAAGGACTGTATTTTTAAGGTCCTGGCAACTAACATTGTGGTTGATGGGTTGCCACTGATGTTCAACCGAGATAGGGAATCCCACTTCTTGTTCTACTAGTAGTCAGACCCTACCAGGTTCAAGTCTTTTGATGAGGATCTGCTAAACCTAGTGGAGAAGGTTGACAAGGCCATTTTGGAGCAGTTGCTAGCCTCGTTGGATGCTCAGGTTATCTTGTCTCTTCCTTCAATAGATGATCCCATCATTGCTTTAGATGATAAATTGTTTTACCTTGTCTTCTTTTATGTTTGAGGTAGGTTTCAGCCTGAATTAACTTTGCTGAATTTTGTTTGTTTTGTAGGTACAATGTGTGACTTTTCATGTAGGCCCTTGGGGAAGTAGGTCGGCTTACTGGTGGGACTGTGCCACCTTTTGTTGTCGATCCTCTTGTTGGAGAAGGGGGTCAACCTGCTACTAGGTTTAACCCTAATGATGAAGTTGTTGAGGTCTCCCCCAATGTGCCTTCCTCTATTTTGGCTAAGTGGAAGCATGATGATGGTGCCAGGGTGTCAGGCTATAAGAAGTCAAGGCCCCCTTTCAACCTTCGTGCTATGAAGCAAGCAGTCAGGTTGATGTCCGATTCGGGTCTCCCTTCTGCTGCTGGTTCGTAGGGTCTACCATCGGCCATCCAAGATACTGTTGTTGCTCATGCTCCTCTGACCCTTCCTTCTCTACTTGTTCAGGAGGTTTTTGCTTCTCCTCCTATTATGGTTACTGCACCGGTCTCTTTGGTCGGTCCTATTGTGGCTCATCTGTCCACCATTGTGATGACCACGACTGCTCCAAAAATGCTGCCTCATTTTTCTTCAGCTCCACCAGTTCCCCCCTTAGTTGTGTTGGCATTTTCCTCTTCTCGCCCCAGTGTCTCCCTAGTTCTGGTTTACACTTCTCATGATACTAACTCAATATGGAGCATAAGATATAGGCTAGAGCAGAGAACCCCAACTAGCTTTGTGTCTCCTTTTGATAAGAATTTTATTCGGTTGGTTGGGGTTCTAAATGAAATTTATTCTATGAAGGTCTTTCTCCAGAGAAGTCTGGCGATTCTAGAGGAAAATGGACAAAGGCACTAGGAGGCACTAAGCAAGGTGGCATTGTTAGAAGCTGAGGTCGCCAAGTGAAGGGCCAATGCTCGGAGTGTATGGAGAGTAGAGCGTCCCAAGGTGGCCAATGCCACTGTCGCCTTTGATGATATCGTAAATTCCAAGCACTAATTGTCGTTCAAGGTTGGTGGTGTCCTTAGCAAGCTGCTACGCACTAGATTGGATGGTAATGAGATGTTTGAGTGCTGCAAAGACTTGCAGAGAAAGAAGAATGAATTGGCTAGCTAGGTGGAGAGCATTGTTGCTGAAAAGGATGAGCTCGCCTAGGTGATTGCTGACCTCGAGGCCCAATTGAAAGAGTTGGAGTCCAGGCTGGATGAGTATGAGCTTAGGGCATCAAAGGCGAGGGAGGCCAACAAAGAGCTTCAAGAAGAGCTGATGGTGTTCAAGAAAGCGGTCGTGGAGCAGCATAAAAAAGGCTTTTATAAGGTCGTCAAGCAAGTCGAGTTCTTCGCTGAGGATCTTGACTTGGGTCTTTTTGACTCATTCAAGGAAGTAAAGGATGGTGAACTGCCTGACAAGGAGGAAATAGCTATTGCGAAGGAGGATGCTGGCGAGTAGCATGGCGATGTGGCCAATGTTTAGGCTACCATTTCTTTATGTTTTTTCTTTACTAGATTTTTGTCAAAATATCTTTGTAATTTTGACAATGATTTTTCTTTTGATAATGCATTTTGTCCTTTGTTGACAAAATTTTCCCTGTTATATGTCTTGATGTTGTTGCCTTTCATTTATACAATACTTTGTTGCTTGTGGTAGTAAAGATAGGTTTCCTTCGTAAGAGTGAGATCTTGACGATGTAGGAAGCAAGACCTTGACGGTCTTGTGTGAAATAGAGAACTAGATGACATAAGATCATCTCAGGTTTGGAGAAGCGAGACTCACCAAGGACGAACCTTGGGTTTAACGATCCTTTGGAGAAGCGAGACTCACCAAGGGGGGACGTTGGGTTTTATGAGCTTTTGGAGAAACGAGATTCACCAAGGGTGAACCTTGGGTTTGATAAGCCTTTGGAGAAGCAAGACTCACCAAGGGCGGACCTTGGGTATGAAGAGCCTTTAGAGAAGCGAGACTCACCAAGGGCGGATCTTGGGTTTGACGAGCCTTTAGAGAAGCGACCAGGAATGCATCCGTCCTGGGTTTTGGCGAGGCTTACTAATGGCAGACCTTGGGTTTGACAAGCCTTTGTAAAATGGACATAAGAAAATTATAGAAACTAACGAGAGATAGAACTTTATTCAATGAAGTCAATTGAGTACAAAACCCTGATTTTTCTCTTTTGGGACAAAAGACTAGAGTAGAAAAAAGAGTACAACACCTGGTCTTGCAGTAGGTCAACTGAAATAGAAATTCAGATAGGTAGCATTCCATGTTCTTGGAATTTCTTTACAATCTAGTTCTTGTAGCCTATATGCTTCATGATCTAAGCTTGCTACGACCCTAAATGGGCCTTCCTAGTTGGGTCCAAGCTTTCCCTTAGGGATCTTTTCTGGCTTCACCTCAGACTCGCGACACTAGGTTGCCAGATTGAAAGGCTCCAAGTTGAACCTTTGTATTGTATCTCCTTGATGCTCGGAGCTTGGTTTCCTCTTCTTTGATTTTGGAAATCTCTTGGACGTCATCCTTGGTCTCTAGTTCCACCCTCATGTTCTCTTTGTTGTGTTGTTCTTGGAACAACAACCTCCTTGTCGACAGTTCCCCAACTTTGATGGGGATTATGGCATCTCTGTTGTATGTGAGTCAAAAAGTAGTTTCGTTGGTTGTTGTCTGGGGTGAACAGTGATAGGCCAAGAGTATACTAGGGAGTCCCTCCTTCCATAGACCCTTGGACTTGTTGAGTCTGGTGCGCAGGGCGTTAAGGATAACCCTATTAGCTGCCTTCGCCTGACCATTAGTTTGGGGGTGTTCGACAGAGGTTACAATGTGCTTGACACTTGGCATTGTCAAAAATTCTTTGTAAGCTTGAGCTTTGAATGAAGTACTGTTGTTGGTGACAATGGAGTAAGGGAGCCCATATCTGCATATGAGGTTTTTCTAGGTGAACTTTTCTACCTCGTTGGCTGAGATTTCTTGTAATGGCCTTGTGATGCAATCCTACCCCGCAAGGGCATTGGCTAGAAGACTCCAAGTAGATTGGGCTAGAGATCCAAGGAAAGGCCCTAGGGTTCTCATGAGCCTTAGGGTAGATTTCGAGCCCATGGGCTAAGTATGAGCCCGCTTATCTTTGTAAATATTAGAATAGGTTATTCCTTCGTCTAGGCCTTGTATTTTGGCCATTCTAGTAGTATAGGGTTTTAGCCTTGTATTTCGGGGCATTTTGAGTTGTCTTTGTAATAAGGACTTTTTTTTGTTATTTTCATGTTTTTTGTCATGGGGGTGAGCTTAGCTATTATAGGGGGTGTGTAGCTAAGCTCTAGCTTCTCATCTCAAGGAGGTGAGCTTAGCTATTATAGAGGTATGTGTAGCTAAGCTCTAGCTTCTTAAGGAATCTTCTTAAGGAAGCTTCTCAAGGAGGTGAGCTTAGTTATGAGAGGGGTATGTGTAGCTAAGCTCTAGCTTCTCAAGGAAGTTTTCTCAAAGAAGCTTTTCAAGGAAGTTTTCTCAAGAAAGCTTCTCAAGGAAGCTACCTAGTCTATAAATAGAAGCATGTGTAACACTTGTTGTAACTTTGATGAATGAGAGTCTTGTGAGACATACTTCAAAGTTCCACTTCTCTCCCTCTTTTATTCCTTCAATTTCGTGCTCCCCCCTCTTTCTTTCCCTCCCTCTTTCTTTTCCTCCATTGAAGCATCCTTCCAAGCTTCTTATCCAAGGCTCATCTTGGTGGTGAAGCTCCTTCCTCCATGGCTTATTCCATAATGGATGGCGCCTCCTCTCACCTCTTTTCCTTTGTCTTCCGCTGCATCTCCATGGTGGAAAATCACCATTAAAGGACCCCATTGAAGCTCAAAGATCCAGCCTCCATAGAAGCCCCACAAGCAAGCTTCCATCACCTTGCCCTAATCCATTTGGTGAAATAGTCAATGGCGATTAGTAGGAATTAGATTGCTCCTGGGGCTTTTGGCAGTGGTCCTAGTATGCCTATTCCCTATAAGGCAAAAGGCCAAGGGGAACTCAAGCTATGGAGGATGTCAGGAGGGGTGTGTGGAATGTCTACAAACTCTTGGCATCGCCTGAACCTCCTTATGAAGTCAAGGGTGTCGGCCAATAATAGCCGGCGCGCACCACTTAGGTTGCTAGGGAGCGACCCCTGATATGGAGGTCACAGATTCCTTCATGTAGCTCTTGCATGAGATAGTCTACTTGTTGGTTTTTTAGGCATTTAAGCAATGATGTGTTCAACCCTCTTTTGAATAGCTCACCATCAAGGATGGCGTTGTATCTGGCCACCCTTTCAGGCGTCAGGCTTTGTTTTCGCCTGGTGGCAAAACCCCCCGAATTAGGAAATTCTTATAGGGGGTCATCCAATCTGGTTCCTCCTCTTCTCCTGCCATGACCTCCTTGGTGTCTATGGTTAGAGCTTGAAGTGTCTCTTGGATGATGGTTTTGAGATTCCCGATATTTTTGGTGCTGGCCAGCTTGGAGAGCAGGTTTTCTTTGGTGTTGCTCTCTCTGGGGATGTGGTACATCTTAAAGAAATCAAAGTCATCAATTAGAGTTTTTGCAGTGTGGTAGTACCTGGGTAGTACTGTCTCCTTGGTTTGATATTTGTTGGCAACTTGCCCTTGGACAAGCTGCGAGTCAATGTAGCACCTTAGCTTCTTGGCCCCAACTTCATTTGCTAGCTTTAAGCCTACTATAAGTGCCTCATACTCAACTTGATTGTTTGAGACTTTGAAGTTGAGCTTGAGAGCTTGCTCTAAAGTGACGTTGTCCAAGCCTTCAAGGATGATACCTACCCCACTTTCCTTCATGTTGGATGCGTCGTCCACGTAGAGGTTCCACCAGTCTGGGGGTGGTTTAGTCATTGCCAGCAAACTCTGCTAGAAAGTCTACCATGAACTATGTCTTCATGGGGTTGCGAGGTTCATACTAAAGATTAAACTATGACAGTTCTATAGACCATAATATCATCCTTCCTACCAGCTCAGGCTTTCTCAACACCTATCTGATAGGATAGTTCATCTTGACTACCACATGGTGACTTTGAAAGTAAGGCCTGAGGTGTCGAGTCGAGGTAATGAGTTCCAACACTACCTTCTCTATTATCTGGTACTGCTTCTCAGCATTGTGGAGGATGCAGTTGGTGAAATAGATGGGAAGTTGGTGTTTCATGTATTCTTGTACGAGGGGTGAGCTGACAACCTCGTTGGATACTAAGAGGTATAGGAGTAGAGGTGCTCCTGGCCTGGGTCGACTTAGGATCGGTGGTGTGACAATTGTCTTCTTGAAGGACAAGAAGGCTTGTTTGTAGGCTTTGTCACATATGAATGGCTCATTTTCCTTGAGTAGTTTGTAGAGTGACTTTGCTTTTTCGACAAGCTTTGGGAGGAACTGGGACAGAGATGCCAGTCTACCATTCAACTTTTAGACTTCCTTGATGTTGGTAAGGTTGTGCATCTCTAGTATAGTTATGCATTTGTCGGGGCTGACTTCTATTCCCTGATGCGTGATCACGAAACCTAGGACCTTGCCTTCGTCAACCCCAAAAGTACATTTTTTGGGTTGAGGCACATGTTATATTTGTGGATTTCTTCGAACACCTCTTCTAGGTCTGCCACATGTAGGGCTATGCCATAGGACTTGGCAACCATGTCGTCAACATAGACCTCGACATTTCATCTAATCTATTGTTTGAAGATCTGATCCATCCGTCTTTGGTATGTGGTGCCTGCATTTTATAGGCCAAAGGGCATGACCTTGTTGCAGAAGTTAACATCCTCATTAATGAATGTTGTTTTCTCTTCGTTCGAGGCATGCATTTTGATCTGATTGTACCCTGAATAGGCATCCAGGAAACTCAGTACTTGGAACCCAGACACGCCGTCAACTAGCCTATCGATGTTGGGCAAAGGGTATGCATCCTTGAGACACACCCTGTTGCGATTGGTGTAGTTGGTGCACATTCGTCATTTGCCATTGGCTTTTTGACCATGACGACATTGACTAGCAAGGTAGAGTACCTAACTTCTCTGATAAAGTAGGCCTTGAGTAGCTTGTCTACTTATTTTCTCACTACCTTGCATCGCTCTTCTCCATTCTTCCTCTTCTTCTGTGACACTGGTTTGGCCTGGGGACAGATGGCTAGCTTGTGGTATAAAATGCTAGGATGGATATTTGGCATGTCAGATGGTTGCCACGCAAATAGGTTGGCATTCCTATGTAGGACATCAACTATGTGTCTATGCTCGTGGCTAGTAAGGTTCCCATTGTGTACATTGCCCAGGTTTTGGTCTGAGCTACAACTTGATAAGTTCTTTAATAGGTTTTAGGCCTTTGTCAACAGTGTCATCACGTGGTTCTATGTTGAATACACCCTCGTGGTCTCCCAGACTTGCTTCATAGACTGTCAGGGTTTGGATTAGGGACACTTCGCCTACGCTCATGACTTGACTACTACCACCCACTGTTGGATGAGGCCTGCTTGGCTCCCTAATGGGAGGATACGGAGCCATCTTTAGGTTTTTAGCATAGCATTGTCGGGTCTGCTTTTGGTCTAACTTAACAGTTATGATTTGTCCCGTCAAAGTTAGGAATATCATCTTGAGATGTAGTGTGGAGACGATGGCTCCGAGTTCGTTCAACGTTTTCCTGCCAATCAAAACAAAGTAAGAGGTATTTGTATCAATAATTAAATACTTGACGGTGAAACTCCTTGAGAGTTGGCCTTGGCCAAAAATGGTCATTAGGTCAGCATAGCCTCTGGTCTCTACTTTTTCTCCAGCAAAGCCGAGGAATGGTCCACAGTGTGGCTGGACTGTATCAGATGAGACTTCGAGCCTCTTGAATGTTTTCCAGTAAAAGATTCCCTTGAAGTCTCTATTAGTGAAAGTGATAGGAGAGAGACTTCATGGTGATGGTAGGTCGATGTCCCGGATGACATGGAGGTGGCGCTTTCAGGACTAACTAGACAACCCTCCGTAGGAAAATCCACCCACAACGGTGTTGATTACACCTTTGATTTGTTGGGCGGGCTCATTTTCTTGTTCTGCTTGAGGTTTTCATTCGCGTCTTTGTTGGTGATGCCTCTATGATGTGCCATTATTTTCTCCTATTTCTTAACCCTTTTTGCACCATTTTAAATACTGATTAGTCTTAATTGTCAAATTTATTAGGCAGTTTTATTATTTGGGCCATTCAGCTAATTTGATGTTTTTAATCTAATTTCAGGAATTAATGAAGCATTGGGCTTAAATGTAGAATTGGGCTTGGGCTTGAATCCAGCATTGGGCTTGGACTTGAAGAGGGCAAACTAATTTATTCTACAAAATTAGATCTTATCTTATCTTATCTAGATATTATTTAGATTTGATCTCATCTAGATATTATTTCATCTAAATCTTATCTTATCTTATCTAGATTTGATTTTATTTTACTTATGGGCTTGGATTTAAAACAGATTTGTAAGCTTTGGGACTAAAAAACTATATAACAGCACCAAGGTTCTAATTTAGCTCTCTCTCCTCTCTCTCTTCTATTTTTCGTTTTTAGTTTTAGTCTCTCTTCTCTTTCTCTTTTATTTTCGTTTTTTTACAATTCCAGTTCAGACTTTATGTTTTATCAATAAAATTTTGTTCTCTATTTGATTAATGGAAGGCTAAGTCCGCAGTGTTGTTTTCTCTTGAGGATCAAGCACAGTTCTCTTTGAGGTTCTATTATTATTGTTAAATTCTGTTCAGTTTTTCCTCTTCACTAATTACTCTGAATTTGTTGCTATTAATTCATGCATGCTTAGTGCTTGATTAATTGTCTCTACGCTTAATTTACGTTCATGCTTAATGATCGTTTATGAGTAATTGGTGTGTGTGATGCTTAATCACATAATGAATGCTTTATGTTAAATTTCGCTTAGTAATTTAATTTAGGGTTGGATTAAGTGGTTGAACTGATAAAGGATAAATTCTCGCAACCTAGGATAAGAGACTTGCTTGTGAATCAAGGGGAAGCAACATATTTTAATTCTGATAAATTCTAATTCAATTTTACTCGCTGTTTAATTCACAAAAGCAAACACCCCCCCCCCCCCCCCCAATTTGTTACTATTTCCTACTATCTGTTATGAACATTTGGTCTATCATTGCTCATTGGAAAACGACCTAGGATCACTTCCTAGTTACTACATTTTAATATTTATTTGATTCGGGTATGGCCTCGATCACTCTATCTCCCTTTGTCTTCTACTTTGTCCCTTCATCTATCGGCATTGTGATTTTTGTGTTGGTCCTCTTGGTGTCCTCCTGGTCTTTCTTCTACTAGTGATTGTCATGCCTCTTTATGAATTAGGCTAGATACCTAGCTTGTATGAGCTCTTCTATTTTGTCTTTCAAAGCCCAACAATATTCTTTATTGTGACCATAATTGTGATGGTATCTGCAGTGTTTGGTTCTGTCGAACCCCAACCTGGGAGGAAGTGACAGAGGTAGCTTTAGGGTCACCTCCGCGTTGAAAGCCTCCTCAAGAATAGTGATTCGATTGGCCACCAGGGGTGTGTAACACTCATACCTGGGTCCTTTTGGGAGAGGTTGGCATTTGTCCGGCTTGTGCTATTTGTCCAACTTGCGTGAGTTAGTTTTGGTACCTCCTTCTCTCTTGTCACGCTTTTGTCCAGCTTGTTGGACCTCGTTTCTAAATATTGACATCTCCTCTATCTGAATGTAGCCTTTGGCTCATTCGCATAACTCGTCCATGTTATTGGGAGGATTTTTGCACAGACTGTCCGCAAACTTACCAAGTCGTAAGGCAAACAACATGGAGTGGAGTGCAACTTTAGGATTAAGATTCCTAATCTGGACAACAATCCGTCCAAACCTGTCCATGAACTTTCGAGGGGTTCATCGTTTGCTTGTCGCAGGCTGACCAATACAGGAAAAGTCATGCAATGTGATTGGTTAGTTGCATACTAAGAAATGAAACGCTCGACAAGGGTGTCGAAGCTATCGATGGACCTTGAAGGGAGACCTCCATACCATGTCAATGCTACCCCTTTGAGGGACATTGGGAAAACACAACAAAAAAGATGCATCGCCATTGGTGTAGAGATTCGCCTGGGTGAGGAATGTGTCCAGATGTTCATCTGGATCGGTTGTTCCATCATACTACTCTAGGTTGAGCAGTTTCCAACCTAAGGGTAGGTCAACCTCCATGATGTTGTAGACAAAGGGGTATTGATGAGTCGTCCACCCTTTTGGGCAATGTATGTGTGAGAGACTGGGATCGTCCTGGGTGTTGATGATGAGTTGGGGGTGTGATTCCCCTTGAGTCCATTCGTGCATTGTGTGGGAAGAGTGCTCGTCGCCCTGGGGGCGTCTCACACGAGCCTTCAATTGGTTGTGGTCGGCTTTAGCTTTTTGAGGTCCTCCTCATGTTGCCGCTCCATCTTCACAATACAGTTTTGGAGTTATTGGGGGGGGGGGGATTGAAGCTCTCTAGAGGTGTCTCATGTTTAAAGCCAGACCGCATACTAACCATTGGTGAAAAGAGGCCACGAGGTAAATTTTACCGCGGCCCCATGGTGGGCGCCAAATGTACTTACCAAAATCTAGAGCTGACCGGTGTCAAGGTGGATGTTGCCAAGGTGATAGAGGACTATCCAAGGAGGAAGAGTTTGGTTTGGGTGGGCTCAACATGGATTAACCAATCACTTGAGTAAGGAGTAAGAGATTTCAAAAAGAGCTTGGTGAGAGACTAAATTCTCTCATAGAGGAAAGAGAAGAAGAAGTGAAGCTTATAAATTTTAGCCAACTTTTAGAGTAAGATTTATTTTCATTTTTAATTGTACTTTGGGCCTATCTTTGGACTTGTAATGAGATGCTACCTTTTTCTTGTTATTTTTAAATCTTTTAATTATTATATTAGTTATTGGGCCCTGGGCCTAATTTAAGATTATTAGTAGGAGTTATAAATAGACTCATTAAACACTTTGTTGGCAGTTTTTGGATGAAATTTCATATTAGACATAGTTAAGAGAGTGTCTCTCTTGTTTCCTGTGTGAAACCTTAAGTTCTTATCAAAGAATTTTATTCTTTGTGGCGAATCATCCTCAACTTATTAATCTTCCAAGATTGTGGCATTTTTCTTTTCATCTCCTTTTCTAATTTCATTTTTTCCTTTTTATTTTCCCCAATTTCAAGAGAGAATTCCAAATAGGTTCCCTAGTTTGCTGATGCTAAAAATTGGATCCACAAATTAGGGTTCCATCATAAGGTGGTCTTCACGATCTTGCACGTTGGACTGAAAGTACCCTTTATTAAGAGGACAAGAGGGGGAACCTGCAAAACAAAGAACTCTAATGCTTAAGTAAGTACACGAGTTAGGTGAGAATGAGATATCAAAAGGATGATATGGAACCTGGTACTTGTAGAGTGGAGTAGGAGCTTCAGGTCCTTGTTTGTAGGGGTTGTTACGGTGGTGTAACAACATTTGTTAGTTTGTAGATAATAACTAGTAGATAATTATGGCTTATAGATAATGTGTATCTTATAGATAATTGAGTTCATGCCACTTGATTAGGGAGTTGTAATATTATCATTAATATTCAAATAATGAAGTATTATAGATAACTTGTCGGCCAAATAGCTTGGCTACTAAAGGTGAGGTATTTGTGTTCCTGTGTCAAGGCTAACATGGAGGACTAACTTGTGTATTGGAGTGCCACGTCCATTTTGTGGACACCATGAACAGTACAATTTATGTTACACACTTCCTCTCTTAATTTTTCTGAGGAACTTTTAATATTTGTTAATTAAAGTTATGTTATACTCTCTTATGTTTTCTTAATTGTTGATCTAATAAACTTATCTCTCTCTCTTAATTTTATTTATTTTCTTTCTATCCCTTCCCCCCCCCCCCCCTTTTTTTTTGAAAGGTTTTTTCCTCCCTTAATAAGATATGAAATATATATGTAAATTATGGATTAGTACAAGGTTTATGGTTTTCTTTTCTTTTTGTGTTTTTCTTTCCACATTGACTAATTTTAAACTTGGAGCTGCAGATTTTGGTTTTGCACAAGACTAGAGGGACTCGGCATAACTTGATGCTCATTGTCTACTATCTACGCATGCACATTATACGTTCTAACATAAGAATAAGGTTGTGAGACAATCTATACGTATGCATTTTGTCCAATATTGTTTATGTTTATTATATCCAATTTAGGAAGGACTTTGGTGCACTCAGAGAGAAAAAGAATTAGAAAAATGTGAAAAAATCCATCCACCTATGGGTTCAGATCACCATAATAACACATATATAGAAGCAAAGTAATATATTGACCATATTTCTGATGAACTTCATTCGAAACAAAATAACACTGATCAACATGCCACTGATAGTAACATTGTCTCCAAAACTGATCAACAAAATGCCTCTGAAACTATGCTGCTAAGGAAAGTGATCAAAAGATATGAGAAAATGTTGACAATAATAAAGCAGATAATGAAGGTGATGATAAGAGTAAAGTCACTGGTGGGAAAATTTATGTTGTGGCTAACAAGGACAAAAGAAGATTTTGGTATTTACAATGATGAGGAAGACATAAAAGGTGGACTCAATAAGGTGCAAGTTGGCAACAACCATGAAGGGTTGTATCAACACCTAATGAAGTTGCTTTAGATGAATTTGGCCACCATTTAATTGCAATTTTAGTAATGGGAATGCATAATTACTTCTTTTTTTCCCAACTTTTCTTCTTTATTTTTGTCTTCTTTGTATTGTTCCAAGTTGTGAGAATGCTTCATGGTATTCTTTCCTTTTTAATTTTTTAAACCTTTTAGATTGTGTTGAATGAATCTACTAATATGTGTGTCCTTTAGAAAAAAACTCAGTATAAAAATTAAAATAAATTTAATTATATCTAATGCCTTTTTAAGTTTTCTATTCATTTATTTTAACTTTCATTTTCAGATTAAAAAAAATCCACTTTTTGTTAATCATTAAATTATTCAGTTGATCTCTTATGTTATATTGTACTTTTTATCTCTCATTTTTTTATCTAAGGAATTATTAGTATTTGTTAATTAAAGAAAGAGGATGTTTAGAGAGAACAAACAAGTTGTTGATCAAATTTTGAAAAATTTGCCAATTTATTTTTTATCTGAATGGTACTATACTCGGTTTCCAAATTGTTGATCGATGGTATTACTAACATATTTTTTATATTTGTGTATATAATAATTACACTTTTTATATGATTATATTGTTGGCATGCATATGATATATAAAAATCATATTAAACTAATATTAATACATACATGCCAATGCTAATATTTCAATTTTAGTGAGAAAATGTGAAATAGAAAAGGAGTAGAAAATTAGGGACAAAGGCTTTAAATATACAAAATTAAGGAAGGGAAAAATATATATAGGCTCAAAATATTTGTGTAGAATTTTTTAAAGGCAAGGAAGGAGCTGTATTTGCAACCACTAAATTAAGTGTGGATCCGCCACACTACCTTCTCTCTTTTGTCACACTACCTTAGAGGTGTTAACAATGTGAAGTGTACAAGGTACTATATATATATAACCTAGAAAAACATAATCATAAAATATAAAATTCTAAGACGGTTATTTTGTAATAACCGTCTTAGAAAATATGCCTTCTAAGACGGTTATTACAAACAATCGTCTTAGAAAGTCTGGCAAAGCATGCTTTCTAAAACGGTTATTTTGTAATGACCGTCTTAGAAGGTATACTTTCTAAGATGGGTATTACAAACAACTGTCTTAGAAAGTCTTTCTTTATAAACTTTCTAAGGCGGTTATTTTGTAATAACCGTCTTAGAAGATATATCTTCTAAGACGATCAAAAGTTAATAACTATCTTAAAAAACCTTGTGTTTCAACGACGGTTATTTATAGAACCATCGTGAAATGTGTTTCACTTTTAACGTCGTTAGTAATAACGACAATTGATAATCATCGTTAAAAAGGTTATTTATAGTAGTGATTAGAGAACTCTATTGTTCGAAGCAAAGTTCCAACCACCATGCACGATCTCCAAGTAAAAGAAAAACTCGACCATTATGACTCTAGATCGCTGCAAAAATGGTATATATTAATGACAAAGGCCACTACAAAGTCTCTAACAACAAGCGTTTGAGAGTGTTGTTTGACTTTTCTTCATCGAGTTAGATCACTCGATTCCAAAAGCTGATAACAGAAACGAAGTTCGCACTGAACCTGATTCAACAAGTCATGGTGAATCCGTCATCTATGGTGCCAACCTTTGTGGTTCCATTTTGGTTTGAGATGTCGCCACTGTGAAAATGTTTGCTTATTAATTTCCTTTTGGTTTTGGGATCAAATTGGGTGCAGTAGTGGTCACGAGGTACGTTCTTGCGAGTTGTGCCCATGTTTTGCTTCTTTTTTTTAATTATTGCATGCGCTCCTTCCGCTGCCTGAACCAGCAAGCTTCGTATTTAAGGATCCATATTGTTGGTGGGGGCAAATTGCCCTCAACATTATTTTTTTTTTACATGGATATATATATATATATATATATATATATATATATATATATATATATATATATATATATATATATATATATATATATATATATAACATTTAGTTTTTGCTCTCAAAAAAATTAATTTTGTTTCCATTAAAATGTTTTTCCTTTAAATGAACATAAAAAATTATAAGAGGTAAAAGAGAGAATAAATTAATTTTAATTTTAAAAATTTACCTTTTTAATTTTTTTATAATATTGGCAATAAGAAAATCATAAATATTTTTAAAATATGAAAATATTTAAAGAGCAATTATAATTTATAAAAACATAGGTTACTTATATTTTTTTCTAGCCTATTATGTGTTTTGTAAAAATTTGTAATATTTTTATGAAAATATTATAAATGTTTTTTTTTTCACTATAAAGAATTTCTAGATGGGCGGAGAGGTGTCTGACAAGGAAAAGAGAAGGTTATTTAAATAATTTAATTTATAAAAAACATAGACAAGTATATTTAGTAAATAAGAGTGTGAATAGAAAAATTCGTTATTTACAGAAATGGAAACCAACGAAAGATAGAGCCCAGCTCATAAGAAACGAGCCGATAATAAAATAAAAAGGATTTTATAAAGAAATATCATGTACTCGTTCAAAAATAAAATATAAATAAAATATTTAACATGTTAAACGTTTTAAAATTTTAATTTTATTGAATACTTAAATTTTTTTCCATAATTTAGTGGAATTTTTTATCAAAATTTAAATAAGAAAAGAAATAAAAGGAAATAAAAAAGGTTCTATTCTGCTTTTGTAGATTCCATGAAGCTATAAATGAAGGATTAGTTGAATCTGTTTTTGTTTTTCGTATTAACCCCTCAGACATTGTTTCTTACTTTTTATTAGTCTAGAGTGTCATTTTCTAATCATAAGTATTCATTTGAATCGAATAGCTGATAGTATGTCCTAGTTTTAAA
Source organism: Glycine max (assembly GCF_000004515.6). Classification (NCBI taxonomy): domain Eukaryota; kingdom Viridiplantae; phylum Streptophyta; class Magnoliopsida; order Fabales; family Fabaceae; genus Glycine; species Glycine max. The sequence continues at coordinate 19,769,809 of NC_038250.2, forward strand.
ATGAGATAACACTTCACAACTTAATTTTTCGTTAAAGAAAAGAATAAATGTTATTTTTTGTCCTTTATCCTTTAGTATTTTTTATTTTTTTCATTAAGTTTTAAAAGTATTAGTTTGATCCTTTATGTTTTTGAAAGATTTCATTTTGATCTTTTCTTCAATTTTTTTGTTAAAAACATCAATGTCCCATTAACACGGTTAAAATTTTAAATTTTGAAATAATTGAGTTAAATTAGTGATGACTAAAAATTGTCACCATCTTTATTTTATCTTAAAAATTATGAAACACTAAAAAAATGTCATATTCTTCCCTAACCTTTGTTATCTTCTTCCACAGACTCCATAACCACCACAATATAAAAATCACAACCACCGTCCTAACACCTAATCTCTGTAACCACTAACACCACCACATAGATATGTCCATTCTACATCAACCAACCCAGCACATCACCCAACCTCCGAGCCGTCATCAACAAGCTGCTTATATTTACAACCTCCATCCACCAAACAACACCATTGAGCCACCCCATAGTCACATTGTGACCCACCACCTTTGACCCAAATGCACCACCACTCTTAACCGTCACGCCTAAATTGTGTAGCCCCAACACTACGTAGCATCATCGTGTGCCACCAATACCTCCACCATCATCGTCCAAACCCACTCACACCCTTGTAGTGCACCAACCCATGCCAAACACCACCATCACCCACTTCATTCTCCCTTTTCACTTCGAAACTTGTTTTCGCAAGCTCAAATTTAGTCTGCCCTCCTACCTTGGCTTGAACCACCATTTTCTTCTTCTTCTTCCACGAAAACAACCATGTTGGTCACCATCTTAGTTGTTGCAAAAAATGATTTTTGGGTCTAGATGTGTTTTTGCACTATTGTTTGATTGCGCATCAAGTGTTTGATTGTGTTGTTTGCGAGATATGGGTGTGTTGAGTTTGCACACCAAGTGTTTCATGGAATAGCTGACTGAGATTTTGGTCTTTTTTTTTGCTTTGAAGTGGTTTATAATTTTTGAAATAAAATAAAGACAATAATGATTCTTAGCCGTCACTATTTTAAATTAATTATTTCCAAATTTAAAAGTTAATAAAACACTAATGTTCCTAACAAAAAAAAAGATTAAAATGAAACTTTTAATACATAATGTACCAAAACAAAAAAAGTAAAACATAAGGACCAAAAGTGACATTTAGCCTAAAGAAAACATTTTAAGTTTCTTGTAATGTACTTTCTGAAGTGAACTCAAGAAGACTAGCACTTAGCAATCATTTAATTGGTTTTCTTGGATTTTTTATTTTTTGCATGACGATTCTCTTTTGGTGTGGATTTTTTTATTAATTGATAACGTAATGTGGTGTTTTTCTAATTGATTATTCAAGTGATTTAATTAAATTGTAACAAAAATTAAATTTAGTTTAAGTACTTGAATTAATTTATTAATAAATTTGGTGATTTGATTGTATGTGTATATGTGGTTAGTGAGTTTTAGTGTTTTGGGATTTAGATGATGGACTTTAGTTTATGGTTGGAGAGGTGGGTGTGTGTAGTAAGGTTTAGGTGTGAAAAGGAAGAATTACAAGGGTCATAAACCCTCTTTTGTGCCAAAACTCTCTCTTTCTCTCTCTCTCTTAACACACTTCTCTTCATAATTCTCTCTTCTTCAAGAACCACTATTAGAGAACCTTGAACCTTGGTGCTATGCAAAAAGAGAGTTCCTTTCTCCTCCCGATAATGGTTGTTGACTGGCCCCAGGTGAGGTAATCTCCCATTCTTCCTGTCTTTAAGTTCATTTTTGTTTTCCCTAGATCAACCATGAACTTTCATGGAAAAGCTTGGTTTCAAGGGGTTTTTATTCTTTTTTTGGTTGGCTTTGGGGTTGAGTTGATGCTGGTACAGTGGGGTTGTTGTGGGATTGAAGGAAAGTTCCTCACTTGGACCCAAAGCCCACTCATTTTTCCTTTCTTCGTCAAAAAGTCAACATTTTGGGTTGTTGTGAATTGATTTCAAGGTTGTTGGAAAATGAACCAAGTTAAAAAAATGGAAGTTTGTATAATTGAGGTTTTGAGTTTTAAAATTTGGATTGTTATTTATTTGATGAATATTGATTAAAAGTTCCTGTTTGTGAAGTGTTTTGGTGTTGTTTATGTATTTGGAATTGATGGGAAAGATTTTGAATTTGTTTTGGGATGATTTGGAAGCCATGAGAGGCAATTCTGCAAAAATTGTGAAATTTTGCAGAATTCGCGTCCATCGTCCAGTGACCATTTTCGCGTCCAATGTGACATCCAACCTCCAATGACTATTTTCACATCCAGTGACCATTTTCGCATCCAGTGTCACGTCCAACATCCAGTGACCATTTTGAGTCCAATGATCAGTTTTGAATACAAATGACCAATTTTGATGAGGATGTAACGAATGTTTGTTTCCTTGCTTAAATTAACTATTATAAGATCTTAATGAATTTATGATGATATGAGATGTGGTTAAGATGATGCTATTTTATTATTAGAGTTGACTTTATGTTGAGATCATGAAGTTCACATTCATATGAGTTTTTGGTGAGTTGTATGCAAGAATTCAAGGTGTTGGAATGTCTATATCTCTTTTAACATATTGATCTTATATTTCTTTATATGTTGTTTTCTTTTAAACTAAGCTTACCCTTACATTTTCTATTGAACTGTGATGATCATGTCATTTGATACGGGAGCAGATTATGATGTAGCTTCTAAGGGGCATGTCCTCATGGTTGATGTGGACTTAGGGGCAAGATCCAACCCGTTGTCATTTATTTATGTTTTGTCATGGTGGGGACCAACTTAGGGTTTATATATATCTTCATGGACCTATGTTGTATTTATTCCCTAAATTGGACCCTTGAGTTTTGTTTGCATATTTGTTTATGATGTTTGTTGATGTAGTGCCATAGGACACATGTACGTTCATGTTTTACGACTAGAGGACCTTTTACGGATGAAGTTTATATGACACACTTGTATTCATAAAAATAAAAAAAAAGTTACATGTATTTTCATTAATTAAACTAATTCAAGAGTTTTAAAGGAGCTAAAAATGAATCTTTTCGCATTAAAACCTCAGTGTTTCATGCAGTTACATTTGGGGTCGTCACAAATAATGAATCTTGTTTTTTTCACAAGTTGTTGGTAGTTTCTTTTCTCACCCTCACAATTGTTATTCTCACCTTTGGTTTTTTGAATTGTCAAGGTGAGGACAAAACTGACCTTCCCCTTCTCTTTTCCCAACCCACCTCTCTCATTCCCTTTCTAATGCAACGTATGTGATGGGATTGAGTGTGGGTTTGAACATCTCGTTGATTCAAAAAGAATATTGAGGGTTGAGAAATCGAGGAAAACGTCAAATTTTTATTCAATAACAATTTTCTCCCTTTAAGTGCATATGTTTTGTCTATATATAAGAAAAAAATGTAATTTCCTAGAATCTAAATAAAAGGAAACAAGGAAAGATTATATATTCTTGATATCACAAATTAATATATTCCTAATTAATGCAATAAATATAATAAAGGTATAGCATCTTTATTAAAAAAACATAATATATTCCTAATTTCCCAACTAAATCTTAATTAATTATGAAAGGACATCTTCTTGAAGGTTCACATTCTTGTCAAATGATATTTTAAGTGATTTCTTCATTTTGAACTCTCTATGGGTCTGTTGGATTTCGATACTAGAGCCTTGACATCCTCTTTCATACCTTGATCCCATTTTGATTAACCCATGGATGCACCATACTCCTACATCATTCCCTTCCTCATCGAAAAGATTTGCCCTCAAACCTAAAATCATGAATATGGAGGCAAAAATAAAAATGTCAATACAATGTATGGTATGGCATTGACAATAGACTCACATGACCATATGCAAGTTCTGATGTAGCTCCATGTGGAGCTTGTAGGCCTTGGATCTTCTTCATCAATGGAGTCCTTTTCTTCTTGAAGATTAATGGCAGCGGAATGGAGAAGGAAGTAAGATGATTGGAGACGCCACTTGAAGGAGAATATGAGTCAAGAAGAAGCTCACCACCATAGGAAGCCATGGATAAGAGTTTGAAGGTAGAAGAAGATGAGTGGAGGGAGAGGGAGAGAAGGAGCACAAAATTTTGTGCCTCAAATGAAGTCTGAACTTTGAAGTGTAATTCTCAAATGATCGAAGTTCAAAAAATGCACACACATGGCCTTTATTTATAGCCTAAGTGTCACACAAAATTGGAGGTAAATTTGAATTTCTATTCAAATTTCACTTGAATTTGAAATTAAATTTGTGGAGCCAAATTTTGGAGCCAAAATTTCACTAATTATGATTAGTGAATTTCAGTTATGGTTCAGCCCACTAATCTAAGATCATGTCCAATATTCTCCACTGTGACTATATGATGTGGCAATGGGGTGTAGCAAACAAATGCTCACCCCCCCCTCTAAAATTTAATTGGATTGGGCTTCTCCCAATTCAATTAAATTTGTTTCCCAACACACATATCAAATATTCATTTAATGCATGTGAAATTACAAAACTATCCCTAATACAAAAACTAGTCTAGGTGCCCTAAAATACAAGGGCTGAAAAATCCTATATTTCTAGGGTACCCTGCCTACATTATGGAGCCCTAAATACAAGGACCAAAAATAATGAAATCTTAATCTAATATGTACAAAGATAAGTGGTCCCAACCTTGGCCCATAGGCTCAGAAATCTACCCTGAGGTTCATGAGAACCCTAGGGCCTTCTTCAGCAGCTCTAGCCCAATCCTCTTGGAGCCTCTTGCTCATGGCTTTGGTAACTGGTCCCTTCCTAGGGAGGATTTCTTCACAAATGTTTACCTCCCCCTCTAAAATTTAATTGGATTGGGCTTCTCCCAATTCAATTAAATTTGTTTTCTAATACACACATCAAATATTCACTTATTGCATGTGAAATTACAAAACTACCCCGAATACAAAAACTAGTCTAGATGCCCTAAAATACAAGGGTTAAAAAATCCTACATTTCTAGGGTATCCTACCTATATTATGGAGCCCTAAATACAAGGCCCAAAAATAATGAAACCTTAATCTAATATGTACAAAGATAAGTGGGCTCATACTTAGCCCATGGGCCTGAAATCTACTCTAAGGCTCATGAGAACCCTAGGGCCTTCTCTTGCATCTCTTGCCCAATCTTCTTGGAGTCTTCTATCCAATGCCCTTGGGGATAGCATTGCATCAATTTCTTCATCAACATCCACATCAACCTCATCATTAATGTTGTAAATAGGTCAATGTCAACATCAAAATAAGGCATATCATCCTCAAATCCTGCTCCCCAACAATGATATGATTAAGGGGATGTTAAAGGGGTAGTCATCAATGTCAGAATCATCACCGTCCTAGATTGGATGATCGTTGTCCAAGATTAGGGTTGTCAATACGGGCCGGGCCAGCCCGTTTTGGCCCGCCCGCTTTTGGCCTGCCATAAACGGGCTAGCCTGGCCCGCCCTGCAAAGCAAAACGGGCTACTTTTCCTAGCCCGGCCCGTTTCAAGTTGGCACGCTTGGCCCGCGGGCCACCCACCAGTCTGCCAATTTATTTTTTTCCAAATTTTGTATTGTCTTTTATCGTTGTTGGTAACATCAATTTAGCATTGTCCTTTATCGTTGTTGGTAACATCAATTTTGAATCTAACTCTTGTCTCTTTATAATTTTTTATAACTAAAAATAATATTATACTAGTAGTAAGCAATAAAAGAATAAAACCTTAAACCTATCACAAACTTCAATATCTAGAATCTAGATGACCTTGTCACCTTGTGTGCCTTTAATCTCTCCATTTCAAAACTTCCTGTATTTAAGGTTTTTACACAGATTAAAAAAATATTTATATATACAAACTTAAACTAAATTATTCTGATTTATAAATCATAAAGATAAACTAAAAGTCCACAATACAAAATAATTGTCCAATAACTCAAACTCAATAATAATAATCATAAACATAAACTCAAGACTACTCAATGTCCAATAATTATCCACAAACTCACATTAGCATCAAAGTCAATGTCCACACTAATTGTCCACAAACTCACATTCAAGCATCAAAGTCAATGTCCACACTAATTGTCCACAAACTCACATTCAAGCATCAAACTCAATATCCACACTAATTGTCCATAAACTAACATTCAAGCATCAAACTCAATGTCCACAGTAATTGTCCACAAACATAATACAAATTTAACAACACAAACACAAAGTTAACAACACAAAGATAATTGTCCATAAACATAATCGTTAAAATACTTAAAGTCCTACAAACTACTCATTCATTATCATTCTCTTCCACATCAACAACATTGGATGCACCCTTGGAAGAAGTTGTCTTCACAATTGAATCTTCATCAAACAAATCATCATCATCTATAAAAAAGAAAAGAAAAGTGAGAAGTGACACATAATTACCAAAATAATATAAAATAAATAATGAAGTTTTTTACCCTCATTGAAGCCATGCTTCCAATTGCGAGTACAAATAATTGCTTCCACACAATTCGATGAGAGGAGATTTCCATACTTGTTGAGAATGTGAGATCCAATGCTAAACACAGATTCAGATGCAACAGTTGTAACTGGTATGCTCAGCAAGTCACAAGACATAATAGAAAGATGTGGAAATCTTGGACTATTAGTTTCGCACCAATCAAGTACATCCATATGTGTTGTAAGATGCAAGTTCAATGCCGCTTCTTCCAAATAAGTATCAAGTTGAGACTTTCCAATATCACTAGCAACTTGTTCCTTGTACTCTATTAAATCCTAATGTGACAAATAAAAAAAAAGTGATAAACATACATAATAATGAAAAAAATTAATATTGAATTTTAGTAATTCTTTAAAAACATATATGAATTTTAGAACTTACATCAAAGAGACCAAAGTCCTAACTTAAGGATGGTGGCTTAACACTAGAAGAACTTTTTGGTTTGGGTGCATAAAAATTCCAAAGTTCATACAACTTTCTCTTGACTTTCTCAACCTTCATTTCCCATGTAAGTGGATCAATCTTTTTATAGCAAAAACCCAATGATTCAAACTTTATCCTAGGGTCAAAAACTGCACCAAATGCAAGTACAACACTATACTCATCCCAATATTTATCAAATTTCAACATCATGTCTTCAACCATTCTCTTAATAACTTCATCCTCATCTCTCACAACTCATCAAAAGACCTTGAATTTTCCAAACTTGTAAAAAATATAAATTGGAAGTAGGATAACTTGTGCCAGACATCAATGTGGTAATATGATCAAATGGCAACAATAATTTGCACATTTTTCTAGCTCTAATCCATTCTTCCTCTAAAGGGAAGTATTTATAATTTTCATCATCCAAATGCAAGATTGAGAAAACAATTTCATATTTAAGAGCACTTTGAAGCATCAAATAAGTTGAGTTCCATCTTGTAGGAACATCCAGACACAACCCACTTGATGCTTCAATGTTACCAACTTTTTCAATGCATCTTTTAAATTTGATCATTCTACTTTCTGAAGCTTTCACATATTTGATACTATCCCTAATTTTTTCCAAAGCATGCTAGGCTACTTTCAATCCTTCTTGAACAATCAAATTTAATATGTGTGCACAACAACGCACATAAAAGTGCTCACCATCACATACCAACTCTTTTTGCAAAGCAAGTTGACTTTTTAAAGTTTTTTGCAACACATCATTAGCAAAAGCATTATCCAAAGTGATGGTGAAAATTTTCTTCTCTATTCCCCAATCATGCAAGAAAGCAAAAACTTTTTTACACAACTCAAAACCAGTGTGAGGAGGAGGCATATGTTGAAAATTAATGATTTTGCTTTGTAAATTCCACTTTGAATCAACATAATGAGCAGTCAAGCAAATAAAACCCTCAGTATTACAACTTGTCCATAAATCACAAGTCAAAGAAATCCTATTAGGGATGGAAACAAGTTCCTCTTTAAGGTCCGCCTTTTGTCTCATATATTTTTTAACCAAGACCCCCCTACCGGTATTTCTAGTAAATGGAGTTACATCTGGATTCAAATATTCTAATAATACCCACAACTCCTTAAACTCAACAAATCTCAAAGGCAAATCATGCTTAACCATTAAATCAACTATCAATTCACGCACGACCACTTCATCTATTTTTCTAGCTTTCAATTTTCCTTACATGTCTAACATCATTTGACCAATATCAGGCCCTTTACTTTTCTCACACTTCTTAAGATGACGTTTTAACTGAGAAGTACCATGTGTTTTACCACCGATTACATATTTTTTTCCACAAGCATTACATGCTACCCTAGTTTTTCCATCATCACACACACCTATATTAGTGAAAAATTGCCATACTTTAGACCTTAAAGACCTAGGCCTTTTACTACTACCACTAGGCTCAACAAATTAAGATTGCATCTCTTCATGACTTGATTTGTCCTTATTTTCATCAATAGACATAGAACCAGAAGAAATTGGCTTATTAATTGACTCTTTTCTAGTTTCCATGTCAATTGTCAAAAACCTATTAATGAGATTAAGTAATCAAAACTACTATTCATTATTCAACAAGACAAGACAACAATCACAGCAAAATCAGAAAAAATACAATAAGAATTAAGAAGTAGCAAAATCAGATCAACAATATTACAATAACAAGTTAACAACTACAAAATCAGAACAATTACAATAGGGATTAGGAAGTAGCAAAATCAGATCAACAATATTACAATAACAACTACCAAATCAGATCAACAATGCATCTCCTAACACATTCAATAATTACTTTTAGGAAATGTAGCATTTTAAGCAATAGTCCACATTGTAAGGTCAGAGAAGAACCATTTCAAGCAACAAATAGGCAAAGAGAAAGAAGTAGGACTTACAGTGTGGGAAATGAGATAAGTGTTGGCACAAAGACGCACAGTCTCGGAGATAAGTGTTTGGCGTGAAGGGGAGGATGAAGATGACGCGGAGCCGTGAAGGGAGGCCGTGAGGGTGAGGCTGACGCGAAGCCACCGCCACAGAGGGAGGCAATGAGTGACTGAGGGTGAGGCTTGAAGTCCAATCAAAGACGTGAGGCTGATGTTGGGGTTTGAAATCAAAAGAGAAGGGAGAAGGCTTGAGGTCGAGGGTGAGGGTCTTAAAAGAGAGGGAGGACGTGAGTGTGAGGTTGACACGGAGCCGTCGCCATAGAGGGAGGCTTTGAGGGACTGAGGGTGAGGCTCTTGAAGTCCAATCGAAGACGTGAGGCTGATGGGGTTCGAAATCAAAAGAGAAGGGTGAGGGCTCGAGGTCGAGGGTGAGGGTCTTGAGAGAGAGGGCTCGAGAGAAGAGATTCAAGAGAATAAGAAATGAGATTCAATTCAAGAGGCCGTGAGGGTCTGGTCTGGCTTGCGTGCGTTTAGGCCATTTGGACTGCAAGAATGCATTTGGGCCATTTCAGAGTCCATAATCCTTTTTTTTTATAAAAAAAGAGCACTAGCCCGCAAGCAGGCTCGTCTCTAGCCTATCGGGCTTACGGGCCTAATAGGGCAGGCCTAAACGGTTTACGGGTCTCAAATTCCAGCCCAACCCAACTTTTTCGGAGAACAAGCTGGGCCAGGCCCGACGGGCCTGGCCCGGTTTGACACCCTTATCGAAGATCGCATGATCAAAGTGTTGGGGTCACGATTGAAGAACAACTAACTATTGTGTCATGTGGGTCACCTGCAATTGCAATTGTGTGACTGACTCATCCAATCATCTTCCCTAGGTTAGCATGAGTAGCATGTCTCCTTGGTGACATGGTGTAAGGTCATATTGACTACTGATACCAATCTGATGTAGCATACGTGATAGGGTTAAGCGAGATTTCAACAACTCGTTTATTCAAGAGAATACCAAGGGTTGAGAAATTGAGAGAAACCTCAAATTTTCATTCACTAACAATTTGTTCTTTTTGAGTACATATGTTTTCTCTATATATAAGCCAAAATAAAATTTCTTAGAATCTAAATAAAAGGAAACAATAAAGAATATCATTTCTGATATTACAAATTAACATATTCCTAATTGATGCTATAATAATAATAAAGATACAATATCTTTATTTAAAAAGGAAAAATATAATATATTTCTAATTTCCCTACAAAATCTTAATTAATCCCAAAAGGATACCTTCTTGACGCTTATTGAAGGTTCACATGTAGGGGCGCATGTAGAAGGGGGTGAGTGTTAACTCATTGGCAACTGTACCAAATTTTAAAGATTAAAAGGGAAGACCGAGTGTCAAGTCCACATGGACTTTATTTGTACATGCGTTGATGAATACACAATTAGTAAGCAAGAGATGAGGAATTATAATAGAATAAGGAGAAAGAAAGAACATGAATTTAAAAGACAAGAATAAAATAAACAAGATGAGTGCAAAAGATGGCTTCAAAATGCAATTATGTTGGGGCCTAGAACGCCTAACTACCATTGATGTAATATTAATGTTTTTCTTTATTAACAGCTTTTCCAATTTCCACCCACATCTACTAAGATACTCAAACCTGATCCCTTACGATGAAGAGCCTAATTTATCTATTCTATCTCCCAAATCCCTTTGCAAAGATTGAATAATGAATTGCATTAAGTATGAAGATGTATGCAGAGGCACAACAAAGTCACTCTATCCTTAGCAATGAATTATTGAGATGCCTTTTCCCAGTTCTTTAGACATTACCATTTCCCAATGTATAACCCCTAAAAATAAATGCATGCATGGCTAAACCAGACAATAGAGATGAAGAGTAGAGAAAAGACAATAGAAATTGAAATTGCATTTAATAGATAAGAAGAGAAGTTAAATTACAAGGGCATTGACTGATAGGCTCCCAATAGAGAGGTTTAGTGATGTAATCCTACCCCGCAAGGGCATTGGATAGAAGACTCCAAGTAGATTGGGCCAGAGATCCAAGGGAAGGCCCTAGGGTAGATTTCGAGCCCATGGGCTAAGTATGAGCCCACTTATCTTTGTAAATATTAGAATAGGTTTTTCCTTCGTTTGGGCCTTGTATTTTGGCCATTAAAGTAGTATAGGGTTTTAGCCTTGTATTTCGAGACATTTTGAATAGTCTTTGTGGTAGGGAATTTTTTTTATTTTCATGTATTTTGTCATGGGGGTGAGCTTAGATATTATAGGGGGTGTGTAGCTAAGCTCTAGCTGCTCATCTCAAGGAGGTGAGCTTAGCTATTAGAGAGGTGTGTGTAGCTAAGCTCTAGCTTCTTTAGGAATCTTCTCAAAGAAACTTCTCAAGGAGGTGAGCTTAGTTATTAGAGGGGTGTGTGTAGCTAAGCTCTAGCTTCTCAATGAAGTTTTCTCAAAGAAGCTTCTCGAGGAAGTTTTCTCAAGAAAGCTTTTCAAGGAAGCTACCTAGTCTATAAATAGAAGCATATGTAATACTTGTTGTAACTTTGATGAATGAGAGTCTTGTGAGACACAACTCAAAGTTCAACTTCTCTCCTTTTTTCTTCCTTCAATTTTGTGCTCCCCCCTCTCTCTTTCTCTCCCTCTTTTTTTTCCTCCATTGAAGCACCCTCTCCAAGCTTCTTATCCAAGGCTCATCTTAGTGGTGAAGCTCCTTCTTCCATGGCTTATTCCCTAGTGGATGGCGTCTCCTCTCACCTCTTCTCCTTTGTCTTCCGCTGCATCTCCATGGTGGAAAATTACCATTAAAAGACCTCATTGAAGCTCAAAGATCCAGCCTCCATAGAAGCCCCACAAGCAAGCTTCCATCAAGTGGTAATCAGAGCACAAGAGCTTCAAGTAGGTGCTCCTTAAACCTCCATTAATTTTCAACTTTACCTTCTCTTCCATTGTTGTTTCTTCATTTTTTCTCCATGTATCTCCTCACATGTCTTGTGCTAAATGTTGTTAACATGATTCTTTAGAGTTTCCATCGATTAAACTTGGTATAGAAGCTAGATTTGATTTTCTATGGTTCAAATTTCTTGTTCTTGTTCTTGAACCATGAATTGTGTTGAGTTTAGGTTCCTTTGAATTTTGTCTTGTTATTTTTTGTGTCTGAAACCTAAACCATAAAATTCTTACAAAAATATTAAAGTAGAAGAAAACCTCAAAAATCTAGAGTGACTTGTTCACCTATTGTAGTTTTGTCATAGAAGTCATGCCTAGTCATGAAACTTGTCACATAAGATTTCTTATGTTGTGCTGAATTTTATTTTCTTGTTTCTTTGTCTAACTCATTTGTTCATGAGTGTATGAAATTCTTTTAGCCTATTATTTGATTTGAGTCAAATCTTTCATGTTAATTAGTCCTTAACATGTTCATGCAAAATTCTTAGAGAGTCTTTGATTGTGAACCTTTTCTTGAACTTTTAGGTTTCCTTATGATTGTGTCTATTGTGAATTTGAGTTTTGGTAATTGAATTGCTGGCTGAAATGTTGATCCTAAGTGAATATTGAACTCCTAAAACTGTGGTAAAAAAATACTAGTGAGTTCAACATACATAGGAAGGTTGAAAGTAAGCCCAAGGCAATCAATATACCTTGCTTAAAAAAAACAAATCGCTGGTGCTAGCCGCTTGGACATACAAACTTGTAAAAATTACTGAGAATTGGTTACTTCGAATTTTGAGCTGAAATTTTTACTGAATTTTCTAAACATCTGGCAAAAATTTATAAAAAAAGAACCAAGTGATTTGGGTAAAAGGAAAAAATACTAAAAATCACACAAGTTGGCAGAAAAATCAGTATCCAGGAAAAAAAAAGTTAAAGGGAAGTGTGCTTGTTGTTTTGGCTCAAAATTTATTCTATAATTGGTGCCTATGTTATACCAATCTTAGTTCCGAAATTTCAATAGAAAATTACTGTGAAAACAAGTGCCAAAAATTGAGGTTTTTTGAGTCTTTTTTTTTATAGTTTGCTTACTCTACTCTAGAGCCATTCTAAGTTTCTCTTTGAGTCCTAGCTTGCTTCTATGTCCTTTTCATTGCTTTAATTGTTGAATAATCCTTGAAAAATTTTCTTGCTAAAACTCCATTGGTTTAGCTTTCATTTCATTTTTTTTTGTCTTTGGTTGTTGCTTGTCTCTTTGTTTCCTTGTTTATGAGTTGTCATATAGGGAATTGGAAATGAGGATTGGTGTCATCCCTTGAAGAATTTGAGTCAAGAAGAAAGGGGCTAACCACCTTAAGAGCTATTGGACTAAGAAGCACTCCAAATTGAGTGAATCACCAAAGAGGTAACAACCACCAAAATTGAGGACCGTTTTGTAATTTTGTAATTTGCAATTTATTTACCTTCATTGCTTTCAAGTTTTGTAACAAAAAGACCTTTCATTGGAAGTGTGTTGGGAGCCTCCAATAGGTTACCAAACTTCCATTTGTGTGTAATAATTTTAGGCAATTTTTCCTTAGGATAGTGAGTGTTTTGTTGGTAACCTTGAATTTGGTCATCCAAACACTCTTAGGATTCGCCTAGTTTACATTTCTTGCTTACTTTCATAGCTTATTTCCTTTACCTTCCATTGTTAAACCGCCTAGATAGCTTTCCTTTTACCAATTAGTTTTTTACCTTATCTTTCACACCTCTATTAGTGTTTATTTTGGCTATTTTCAACCATATTTTCTTTTACCTTTTGTTTTCAAACCTCCAACAAGAAAGAACCACAACTTAGGAACCAACATGAGTCATTATTCATCTAGTGTTAATGGCGAGGGTACTAGTCATAAAGACCCTTTATCTAGAATCTTAGATGAGTTGAGTTCCCTCAAGTTATGGAAAGAAAAACAAGAGAGAAAAGAAAAAGGAAAAAAAAGAGTGGAAGAAATAAGTCAAGATGAAAGAAAGAAAATAAGAGAGGAAGAAAGAAGAAAAATAATGAAGGAAATGAAAAGAGAAAAACATGCCTCCTATAGTAGTCATAACTCTTGCAAGAGCCTAAGTGAAAAACTTCGTGACTATTACGAAGAAAGGCATAGGTCACATCTTAGACCTCACTCCCATAGAAGAGAAAAGAAAATAAAGCCTCAAGAGGTTAACATTAACCTCCCATACTTCCATGGGAAGGACAATATAGAGGCTAACTTAGTTTGGGAAATAAGGGTAGAGCAACAACTTAAAAAGAAGTCTACATCAAAATCTTATGGCTCTCACTCTTATCCAAAGAAAGACCAAGGTCAAGGCATCTTAGGGGTGACACCTTCTAAGCCCAAAGATGATAAGGGGAAGACAATAGAAAAGCAAGCCCCTAAGGCTAGTATGTAAGAGAAAACTAGCTCTATAAAGTGATTTAAATGTCTTGGAAGAGGACACATTACTTCTCAATGCCCCACCACAAAAACCATGATTATGAGGGGCCAAGACATTTATAGTAGCCAAGATAAAGCTACTACTTCACCTTCCTCTAATGAAAGTGAAAAAGCAAAAGGGGAAGAATCTAGTGAAGAAATCTACCCCCAAGAAGAAGGACAAACATTAGTGGTTAAAGAGAAGTGTAAGGAGGTAAGTGTCTCCTCCAAGAGGTTAGCTAAGAAGGAAACTCATTTTACAATAAAGACAAACATTAAAGAAACTTTCCCTCTTAGACAACCTCCACATTTTCTCTTTTGTAAAAAGACACTTGCTAACTTGCCACACCTCTTGGGCTTGAGTTTATTCCTCAAGTAAAGAAGTTGTTGGATGAGGGTTTGGTTCACAAGAGCTTAAATCCTTGTGCTTTGTTGGTGCCCAAAATAGGTATTATTAGGCACCAAGTCCCTAAAATAGGTGGTATGATGAATGTTTTGAGTGGTGCAACCCTCTTTTGTAAAATCACTCGTGCACCTAACATCTTCATGGTGTGTGTACATAGGGACCCATTAGGTAGGTTTGTTCTTATTTTTAGTTTCAATACAAACTTAGGTACTCATATGGGACACCTTAGGTTCTTATTTTTACTATTCTTAATTTTTCAAATAGTAATCAAGGGGTTCCTATGAACCCTAAGAGAATAAAGGTCATTCCTGAGTGGCCCACTCCACCAAGTATAAGAAAAATTTTGGGCTTCTATGACTTAACAAACTTTTACAAAAGGTTTGTCCCATATTTTTCTATACTTGTAGCACCACTCATTGAGTTGGTGAGGAACCATGTTCCTTCATGGGAAGATGCCCAAGAAATGGGTTTTTAGACCTTACCTTACTTCAACATACCAAACACCACTAACACATATGTTTTTGTTCTTTTTACATGTGTTGACGGAAAGAGCCCAAAGTATGAAGAACCTCAGGATTTGAGGTCAAATCCTTTCCAAGGTGGAGGGAATAATGCAATCCTACCCCGCAAGGGCGTTGGATAGAAGACTCCAAGTAGATTGGGCCAGAGATCCAAGGGAAGGCCCTAGGGTAGATTTTGAGCCCATGGGCTAAGTATGAGCCAACTTATCTTTGTAAATATTAAAATAGGTTTTTCCTTCGTTTGGGCGTTGTATTTTGTCCATTCTAGTAGTATATGGTTTTATCCTTGTATTTCGAGGCATTTTAAGTAGTCTTTGTAGTAGGGAATTTTTTGTATTTTCATGTATTTTGTCATGGGGGTGAGCTTAGCTATTATAGGGGGTGTGTAGCTAAGCTCTAGCTTCGCATCTCAAGGAGGTGAGCTTAACTATTAGAGAGGTATGTGTAGCTAAGCTCTAGCTTCTTTAGGAATCTTCTCAAGGAAGCTTCTCAAGGAGGTGAGCTTAGTTATTAGAGGGCTGTGTGTAGCTAAGCTCTAGCTTCTCAAGGAAGTTTTCTCAAAGAAGCTTCTCAAGGAAGTTTTCTCAAGAAAGCTTTTCAAGGAAGCTACCTAGTCTATAAATAGAAGCATGTGTAGCACTTTTTGTAACTTTGATGAATGAGAGTCTTGTGAGACACAACTCAAAGTTCAACTTCTCTCCCTTTTTCTTCCTTCAATTTTGTGCTCCACCCTCTCTCTTTCTCTCCCTTTTTTTTTTCCTCCATTGAAGCACCCTCTCCAAACTTCTTATCCAAGGCTCATCTTGGTGGTGAAGCTCCTTCTTCCATGGCTTATTCCCTAGTGGATGGCGTCTCCTCTCACCTCTTCTCCTTTGTCTTCCGCTGCATCTCCATGGTGGAAAATTACCATTAAAGGACCTCATTGAAGCTCAAAGATCCAGCCTCCATAGAAGCCCCACAAGCAAGCTTCCATCATTTAGCCTCTCATAGCCATGAGAGGCTTTACACTTCAAAGGCTAATAGAAGAAGGGGATGGATGACTAATAGCAAGAAAGGGAGGAATGGCTAAAGTATGAGGGTTTCCCCTAAGGGATAGGCTTAGGCTTTGGATAGCTCTGAGACTCGGTGTGTCTTTTCCTTTTGCTTCTTGCTCTTTATATAGGCCTAAGGTAGCTTACTTTTCACGCTAACTTCATGCTAAGTGTGCCTTTGGGCTTCCTGCGCTCTTAGCGGACAAAACTTATAGTGCACGCTGAGTGAGCTGTCTAATTCTTCCAACTTTTCTTCAAGGCTTTTCTTCCAATTTTTGTATCAATTTTTCCTCTTAAGCACTTGAAATCTTCTTCTTTTGACTTTTGCTAATAAAAAATTGTAAAGATATTGATTTCTTCATTATTTCATTAACAATAGTAAAGTGAAGAAATTGAAATCATTATTAGCCAAAATTAACTATCAAATTAATTCAAATTTTACAATTATCAGGGGACAACGGCTCGAGTCCCCCCCTCCCTCTGAACTTTTCATGTATATACATATATATTTTTAAGTTGAAAATTATATAAAATTATTTTTATATATTGTTATTAAAATAATAGTTAATGTTACAAATTGTATAAAAATTAGTTTCCATTTTATGTTTGAAAACAATATTTTTTAAATTATAATTTATTAAAAGTTAGACATTTAAACAATTATAAAAGAAGAAAAAAATTTCCAGCCCCCCCCCCCCCTTTATAAGGTTTTTGAACCCATGGAGGGGTGGCAAAACAAGTTAGTTAGCCCCTGCACGCCACCAACCCACCAAAAAGGGCCAACCCATTCCATCCCGTATTCGATTTATAGGTTGAAAGTACAGTCTATCTTTTTTTTATCGAGTTGGTCTGCCACACCTAAAGTATTATGAAGAAAAATATTTTAATTAATTTTATCTTTTATAAATATTAAATAATAAATATTTGCTAAAAAATTGAATGTATTAGCTTAAATTTTGAATGATAATTTATTTAGACAAAATAAACTAATTAAAAATTACTAATATATGTATAAAATATCAAAACAAATATTTTTTTAATAAAAATCGAGTTGGCGGATTGGCCCGCCCTGTTTTTCTCTCAACCCATTTTTAGGCATGCCAAAATGGGGCGGGTTGATGTGGGTTGGTAGGCTGAAATCCCTAACCCAGCCTGCCAAAAAAATAGCAAAGAACAATATTTCCATTAAATTCATAAAACAAACAAACAAACAACATAATAACACTTTTACATAGATTTCATAAATAAAAATACATAACTACATAGATTTATCTTCATTAAAGCTAGTTGTCGTCATTGTTTCATGTATCAGAGCAAGGATCTCTTCAGCAAATCTTGATCTATGCACTAGGACAAAGATTTCTTTTGGAGATTGGTCAAATGTTGCATATAATTCAATCAGTCATTTGGAATGAAATTTCCAAAAGATGGAAAACATATTTTCTATATCATTGTCGTCTTTAAACTTCATATAGTCATACTCAATACAACCATCACCTAGATATACGAGTTTATAGTAATACATGTCAAGTAACATTTTGTTACATTTTATGGCATATGAAATTGCTTTTCTTAAAGCAGCAAACAACATGTCTTCACTTATTCTAATGAATTAGGACCATGAGGACATTCAAACAATGCCCCCTCAAAACATGATATTATGTCACCATTGTAATACACAACAAGAAGGATTCCCTCCATCTTTTAAGCAATATGGTTAATATGAACACAATCAAATAGTTGCCTCAAACCACCACTGGTGTTTTATATTAGATGTTCTATGGTTCACTCGTGAGTCATTTATCACACTTGTTGTACCATGTTTAACAAAAAGTAACAGTTAAGATTGCACCGACTAAATATATAGTTTACATTGCATCAAGCTTTCCAAAGGTACTGCTTGCTTGTTCCATGTAGCAAAAAAAATAGCAATCCCAATTTTCCCTAAAATATCAATGATATTCATTACATCAATCTATACACATTAATTATTCATGTGCTAGTCAAAAATTACAACATGAAACTTTAAATTTTTTTTCTTCAAATACCTTTTAAAATCAAAATAAAATAAAAAATACATAATCAAAATGTATTTCCATTATACATAACACAACAAAGACATGTTTGTTTTTGTTGTGTTATGTATAACAAAAACATGTATTTTGAGGGTGAAAAAAAAAACCAACGAAAACATGATTTTGCTATATATGTTGCATGGTGGATCATCATTCCATGCGATGGACATTTTCAGAATAATGAAAAAAGACACCCACATGGTGATGAAAATAGCAACTCCCCATGTTGGGTGGGTACTTGGGCCTTGGGTTTTTATAATATATGACACTTGCTATTTACATCTCTCATTTCTGCTAAGTTTGCCTCCATTCCCCTTTTTATATTTGAATTATCTATTATATCATTTTTCCTTAAAGAGGTACACCCTTAGGAAGAACCTTCTTTTTCTACCTCCATTCCCCTTTTTATATTTGAATAATTCATTATATCATTTTTCCTTAAAGAGGTACGCCCCTTGGAAGAACCTTCTTTTTAAAATCCAAAAATATCTTTTCATAGTAACATATACGTATATGTTATTCTGAAACGATATTTTTGGTAACAATAAAACATGCCTTAACCAGTTGATATGATGATGCGGGCTCATTTTGTGTAAAATAAACCATTTATAACTGTTCAATTACATGAAATGAAATTGTAAAAAAAAAAAACACTAGTAACAGAATTTACAGTTTTTATAGTAGAAAACTATCAAAAGTAATAAGAGATGTCACAAGGAACCTCTTCAAACAAAAATGGTGTCAATATAGTCTTCATTTGAAAAAACATTCTCCTCGTGCTCTCTAAACTTCTGAAAAAGCATTGCCACGACTTGAAACAAGAAAACTACATACCTGAAACATGCCCACAATATTGTATCTCATACGTACATAAGAGAAAGTATGCAGGTAGTATCTTTTATAAAAAAGAACAGAATTACATTTATAATTAAAATAAAATATCATAATATTTGACATAATACATTAAAATCAGAAGTATAGTAGAAAAGCGAATCAACAAAAAAAATCTCCAATAATTAATGCTGAGTTACAATCAAAAAGTCCCCTATTGGCTAATATTCAAATATGAAACACTAGCACAGCCAAAAATAACAGGGAGCATATCGAAACCTTGTAGTTTAAAAGAGAATATGCTCACCACAAATATGTAAGGAAAAAACCTTTTGTAATACAATCTTGAACTCCAGGAGTTCATTATATGATTGCCAAGTTTCTCACTATTAGAGTTCATTTCAATTATCTCTCATGTTCATGCTCAGCAAGCTGTATCTATTTTAAGAGAAATAAACAGAACATACAATGTCAAATTCAATAGTGATAAACCACCCACGTAAATTGGTAAAACTGCAGACAATCAACCACTACTAGAAAAAAAGCATTTTATGACAGTGGTTTTACGTTAGTTAGATAATCCTGCCTAGGTTAGCTTTGCTATTCTTAGCCGGTCCCAAGCCCGGATAAAAGGAGAGGGTTGTGTTAGGCTTTCGACAGCCAACGTAAAACTTTGTCGAATCTCTATGACATGGATCAATTACGTAATAATGTGAATGCTAGGTCGTTGCCCGGAAGCAACGCGCTGTATGGCTCGAGTACAGTGTCAAAAGAGCAAGGGCCGCTGCATCGCCGCTCGGATGTAGTGAAAAGTAAGCAAGGGTTCCCACATTTTCGTGAACGGGTGTGGGTAAAGAAGCTAGTTCATGACAGGAGGATTCGCTTTGGTACATGGAATATAGGCACACTTACTGGAAAATCTATGGAAATAGTGGATGTTATGGTGAGGAGGAAGATCAATTTTATGTGCCTACAAGAAACTAAGTGGACAGGTGAAAAAGCGAAAGAATTAGACAACTCGGGATTTAAGCTGTGGTATACGGGAAAAATCAGATCAAGAAATGGGGTAGGGATTATTGTGGACAAGGAGTGGAAGAAGGATGTCGTAGATGTAAGAAGAGTAGGAGATCATATCA
Source organism: Glycine max (assembly GCF_000004515.6). Taxonomy (NCBI): domain Eukaryota; kingdom Viridiplantae; phylum Streptophyta; class Magnoliopsida; order Fabales; family Fabaceae; genus Glycine; species Glycine max. The sequence goes on from NC_038250.2 coordinate 19,790,150, forward strand.
TAGCCTTAAAATTGGTAGTGGGACAGGACACCTTTAATGTTATTAGTGGGTACGCACCTCACGTTGGGTTAGCAGAACACTTTAAGGTACAATTTTGGGAGGATCTAGAAGGGGTACTTCAGGATATACCCCAAGGAGAGAAAGTTTTCCTAGGAGGGGATCTCAATGGACATGTAGGTAGCGTGGATAGAGGTTTTGAGGGGGTGCATGGGGGTTTTGGTCTAGGGGAGATGAATGGGGAGGGTAAATCCATCTTGGAGTTTTCGGAGGCTTTGGATCTTTCTATAGCCAATACATGGTTTAAGAAAAGAGAGGAACATCTTATCACTTACAAAAGTGGAGGGACATGTTCTCAGATAGATTTCTTCCTTATCAGGAAGTCTGATAGGAAGTATTGCTTGAACTGTAAAGTTATCCCGGGAGAGAGCTTGACTACCCAACATAGAGTTTTGGTTATGGATGTAAGAATTAGAGATAGGGCAAAGAGAAGAAGTCCTATGGTAGCACCAAGGATCAAATGGTGGCACTTGAAGGGTGAGAAACAAGGATTCTTCCAACAAAAGATATGGGAGGGATGGTGTGGACAATCACAAGGAAGTGCAAATGATATGTGGAACAAGACGTCCCAAGAGATTATTAAAGTGGCTAAAGAGACGTTGGGTGAATCTAGAGGTTTTGGACCTAGGGGTAAAGAATCGTGGTGGTGGAATGAAAGTGTTCAGAGCAAAGTTAGAGTAAAAAAGGAGTGTTTCAAGGAATGGTCTAGGTGTAGAAATTCTGAAACTTGGGATAAGTATAAGATAGCTAGAAATGAAACCAAAAAGGCGGTGAGTGAGGCAAGAGCCCAAGCTTTTGACGGACTATACCAAGCTCTAGGAACCAGGGACGGAGAAAGATCTATATATAGGCTTGCTAAGGGTAGAGAGAGGAAGACTAGAGATTTGGATCACGTAAAGTGTGTTAAGGATGAAGAAGGCAAAGTCTTAGTGCATGAAAAAGATATCAAGGAAAGGTGGAAGGTGTATTTCCACAACTTATTTAATGATGGATATGGATACGACTCTAGCAGTCTAGACACAAGAGAAGAGGACCGGAACTATAAGTATTATCGTCGGATTCAGAAACAGGAAGTAAAGGAAGCGTTGAAAAGAATGAGTAACGGTAAGGCGGTGGGGCCAGACAACATACCAATTGAAGTGTGGAAAACTCTTGGAGATAGAGGTCTTGAGTGGCTCACCAAACTCTTTAATGAAATTATGAGGTCAAAACGCATGCCGGAGGAATGGAGGAGAAGCACGTTAGTGCCAATCTATAAGAACAAGGGGGATATACAAAATTGTGCAAATTATAGGGGAATCAAGCTCATGAGTCATACCATGAAATTATGGGAAAGAGTGATCGAACGGAGATTAAGAAAAGAGACTCAAGTTACTGAGAATCAATTTGGTTTCATGCCGGGAAGGTCGACCATGGAAGCGATTTATTTATTACGGTGGGCGATGGAGCAATATCGCATGGACCAACAAGACTTGCACTTGATTTTTATTGACTTGGAGAAAACGTATGATAGAGTGCCTAGAGAGATATTGTGGAAAGCTCTAGAGAAGAAAGGGGTTAGGGTTGCATATATTCGAGCTATCCAAGATATGTATGATAGGGTATCGACTAGTGTTAGGACACAGGGTGGAGAGTCAGACGATTTTCCCATCACAATTGGTTTGCATCAAGGGTCAACCCTTAGCCCCTACCTTTTTACCTTAATTCTGGATGTCCTCACGGAACAAATCCAAGAGATAGCGCCAAGATGCATGCTTTTTGCAGATGACATAGTCCTCCTTGGAGAGTCGAGGGAGGAGTTGAATGAGAGGTTGGAAACTTGGAGACGAGCTCTAGAAACACATGGCTTTCGCCTAAGCAAAAGAAAATCAGAGTATATGGAATGTAAGTTCAACAAAAGTAGGAGGGTATCTAACTCAGAGGTGAAAATAGGAGACCATATTATCCCTCAAGTCACACGGTTTAAATATCTTGGGTCTGTAATACAAGATGATGGAGAAATTGAAGGGGATGTGAATCATCGCATTCAAGCAGGATGGATGAAATGGAGAAAAGCATCGGGGGTGTTATGTGATGCAAAGGTACCGATCAAGCTAAAGGGAACGTTTTATCGGACTGCGGTAAGACCGGCGATTTTGTACGGAACAGAATGTTGGGCGGTCAAGAGCCAACATGAGACTAAAGTAGGTGTAGCGGAGATGAGGATGTTGCGGTGGATGTGTGGTAAGACTCGACAGGATAAAATTAGAAACGAAGCTATTAGAAAGAGGGTTGGAGTAGCGCCTATTGTATAGAAGATGGTGGAAAATAGACTTAGGTGGTTTGGGCATGTAGAGAGAAGACCGGTAGACTCTGTAGTGAGGAGAGTAGACCAGATGGAGAGAAGACAAACAATTCGAGGCAGATGAAGACCCAAAAAGACTATAAGAGAGGTTATCAAGAAGGATCTCGAACTTAATGATTTGGATAGAAGTATGGTACTTGATAGAACATTATGGCGGAAGTTGATCCATGTAGCCGACCCCACCTAGTGGGATAAGGCGTTGTTGTTGTTGTTGTTGTTGGTTTTACGTTAGTTAGATAAAGACCGATGTAGTAAGGAAAGCGGTGGCAATTTTGTAAATAGTTGTAACTTTTTAAAAGCGGTTTCCTCAAAAACGACTTTAAATATGCTTTAGTACATCATTTTTTCAAAACCGCCTTTGAAAACATTGTGTTTCCACTTTTTGTTGTTGACATGGCACGTTTTAATTGGGCGAAAGCTTGGACAACCCTAGATCAATAAAAAAAACTGTGAGATTTTCATTGTCGTTCACTCTTCCCTCATAAAGCTAGAAGTGTGCATGACCGTCGAAGAGGATAAGGAACAAGATCGTGGGGTTCTCTGTCAACACCCTTCCCCCTCCCCCCAGTTCCTTCCGCCATCCCCATGTCGTCACCATTGTCGTCTCACCATTGTGTGTTCCTTCTTCTGCCGCCCTAGTCGAAGCCGCAGACATCACAACAAATTATCTCTTCCCACCACCACCTCCACCTCCTTATTTGAACCGAAGCTCGAAGCTGTGTTTTTGTGTTTGTCTCTAACATTGTGGTATTTGATGGTGCAGGTTATGATAAAGAATCTGGAGCAGGTATTGTCAATGATTTTGAATTCATTTTGTGATCCTCACCCTCGAGTGCGATGGGCAGCTATAAATGCAATTGGGCAGTTGTCCACGGATTTGGGGCCAGACTTGCAGGTTAAATTTCACCACTTAGTGCTTCCGGCTTTGGCTGGAGCCATGGATGATTTTCAAAATCCAAGAGTACATGTTTGTATTGTGCTTTTTTATATGGTTTAGGTACATTTTCTCCTGTTGTAATAATTCTGGTCATGCTCTCCCTTTTTTTTTGTTTTTCTAATTATGTTCAAAATTTGTGTTATGTGACATTGCATATTCTCATTCATATTATGCTAAGATGGGCTCTATAAATTAGCTTCACTATATGCTATTTTGTGTTCTTTCTTTTGTTCTTGATTATGTATGCATTTTGCTAGAGATAAGACATTTTAGTCTTTTGGTTGAGTTTGGTCGCGTATGATCAAAGCAATCTCATGCAGTTATCATCTTGTGTTACCTCTTGTATTTTAATGTTTATAGGTTCTGGTGGTAAATGGAAAACTAGTAATTACTGCTATTACTATGCTCAGTTTTCTCAAGGCTTTGTGCAGAGGTTTTTCTCATTCTTATTGGACATTTAGATTTAAGGAAGTTAAATGGTTAGGGTGAATTTTCTGGGTTATGCATTTTTCAACATCTTAGGTATTCTGTTATTATTATTTTTCATCAATTGAATATGGTTTATATGAGTAGTTTCTTTGAGATATTAGAGTTCTTCTACCCCAAAAGTCTGTCTTCATAGTTGATGGATCTGTTGTTTAGTGCCATTATTTTTTGGACTTCTGTCAGTGTAAATATGAATCTTTATTTTCTTGATCTTTGATAACTCGTTTCATTTACATTCAGAAACTCATTAATATGCTCCATCATTTTTGACTTGTATGTTGCAGGCCCATGCTGCTTCTGCAGTGCTAAATTTCACTGAGAATTGTACCCCAGATATCCTAACACGTTACTTAGATGGGATAGTGAGCAAACTTTTGGTACTCCTACAGGTATTTGATTTTTGTTTGATATCTAGCTGGCAAGAAAATTGTAGAATATTTGGATAATAATATCTTTCTAGAGATCATATGGTGTTTTCCTTGATTGGACATCTTGGTTTGAAGGAATTAGCTCTTTATGGATTCTCCTTGGCTTCTTTTTTTATTCTCCAAGTGGAACTGCATTTGCCCTATATTTAATTTTTTTTAATCTTAATTGGATTTTGGTTAGTGCAATGTAAGCCTTCGAGCATGTTTAGGAGTTTTTTGTTTTTGAATGAATAATTGCTTAATATCTTTTGAGCTAAACAAATCATGCACTTGGGTTTGTAATTTTTTTTTCATAATGGTAAGCCTCCGATAAATTTTGTTCAATCCATTGTTGTGAAGTGCTTTATAATTACTCAATAATAAATATTTTGACATGCATGCTTCCTATTTTATGCATTTCCAATTATTAGTGTTTAAATATGTAGTTATATTTTCTTTTGTTGCCCATGTTCTAGAATGGGAAGCAAATGGTTCAAGAAGGGGCTTTGACAGCCTTAGCATCTGTTGCAGATTCTTCAGAGGTGCTTTATGTAGCCAATATTCTCCATAGTAATGACAATGCTTTTAAGTTTTATACTTAATACATGAAATGCCATGTTAACAGGTGCAATTTCAGAAGTATTATGACGCTGTGATGCCATACTTAAAAGCTATTTTGGTGAACGCAAATGATAAATCTAATCGTATGCTTCGAGCCAAAGCAATGGAGTGCATTAGTTTGGTAGGAATGGCCGTTGGAAAGGAGAAGTTCAGGGATGATGCCAAACAGGTGGATTTTAATTTAGTTCAGAGTGTTGTTTCTTGTGTTTCTTTTTAAATTCATATGTATTGCTGGAAGTAGTAATTTTTATATTTTCTTTCCTTTACTCATTGTTTACTTTCAGTGTGCTAGTATATAGTTTTCATTTTTTCCTTTACTAGGTCATGGATGTCTTGATGTCACTGCAACAATCTCAACTGGATGTTGATGATCCAACTGCAAGTTACATGTTACAAGTATGGTCTTTTTACAAGCATCAACTTGGAAATATATATTTATTTTGTCATTTAGTTAAAATTCTTACAAATCTCAAATTTTCACTTGGATGCCATGCTTTCTGGCATGGGCACGGCTTTGCAAGTGCCTTGGGCAGGATTTTCTCCCATATATGGGTTTTGTGATGCCTCCTTTGCTCCAGTCTGCACAACTTAAGCCCAATGTGACCATTATTACATCAGCGGATTCTGATACTGAATTTGATGAAGATGATGACAGGTGCCCTTTCAGTTATTGTTACTGAATTTGATGTCATTGTCATAATTGATTGATATCCATGGCATGACATGATTTAATATTCAATTTTTTCTTCATTTCATTTCTTTGGGTTGTCCTTCCTTGTATTTGAGCTTCAATCTACATCTGTCTTTATTTCCAAAAAAAAATTATTTTGTCCATTTGAGATAATGTGAGCTACATATTGCTTCTTTTATTTATTTATATTTGTATGACTATCATTGTCAATACTTCCATGTATTAGATCCTTTATAGTTGTCCATAGGCATGCTTTTTTAGTTAAATACTTTTTAGGTTTCAAGGAGTTGTTTTCAGCCTAATTTGTAGAACATGTGGTGTGGTCTCTCAACTCTCATGGCATCTTGGGCTTAAATTATAAGCAAAAGTAATTCCATGCATTATATGGCCTCTCATTCTCATATGTGAAGAAAAAAGGGAATAAGCATAGAGGAAAAGGGAGTTGCAATTTTTAGATCTGAAAATGAAGAAGAAGTAGATATGGATTATACCGATGGATATTTTGGTTTTGTTTTTAAATACTTTTGTATCTGGTTGTTCTTCTTTTTATCATTGAAACAATTACAATTGGGGATAAAAGTGATGGAAGCTTGCTTGTGGGGCTTCTATGGAGGCTGGATCTTTGAGCTTCAATGAGGTCCTTTAATGGTGATTTTCCACCCTCGAGATGCAGTGGAAGACAAAGGAGAAGAGGTAAGAGGCGGCGCCATCCACTAGGGAATAAGCCATGGAAGAAGGAGCTTCACAACCAAGATGAGCCTTGGATAAGAATCTTGGAGAGGATGCTTCAATGGAGGAAAAGAAAGAGGGAGAGAAAGAGAAAGGGGGGAGCATGAAATTGATGGAAGAAAAAGGGAGAGAAGTTGAACTTTGAGTTGTGTCTCACAAGACTCTCATTCATCAAAGTTACAACAAGTGTTACACATGCTTCTATTTATAGACTAGGTAGCTTCCTTGAGAAGCTTTCTTGAGAAAACTTCCTTGAGAAGCTAGAGCTTAACTACACACACCCCTCTCATAACTAAGCTCACCTCCTTGAGAAGCTTCCTTAAGAAGATTCCTAAAGAAGATTGAGCTTAGCTACACATACATCTCTAATAGCTAAGCTCACCTCCTTGAGATGAGAAGCTAGAGCTTAGCTACACACCCCCTATAATAGCTAAGCTCACCCCCATGACAAAAAACATGAAAATACAAAAAAAAGTCCTTACTACAAAAACTACTCAAAATGCCCCGAAATACAAGGCTAAAACCCTATACTACTAGAATGGTCAAAATACAAGGCCCAGACAAAGGAAATACCTATTCTAATATTTAAAAAGATAAGCGGGCTCATACTTAGCCCATGGGCTCGAAATCTACCCTAAGGCTCATGAGAACCCTAGGGCCTTCCCTTGGATCTCTAGCCCAATCTACTTGGAGTCTTCTACCCAATGCCCTTGCGGGGTAGGATAGCATCATTTCCTCCACCTTGGAAAGGATTTGACCTCAAATCCCAAGGTTCTTCATACTCTGGGCTCCTTCCCGCAACACCTGTAAAAAGAAAAAAAACATATGTATTAGTGGTGTTTGGTATGTTGAAGTAAGGTAAGGTTTGAAAACCCATTTCCTGGGCATCTTCCCATGAAAGAACATGGTTTCTCACCAACTCAATGAGTGGTGCTACACGTATAGAAAAATATGGGACAAACCATTTGTAAAAGTTTGTTAAGTCATGGAAGCCCCAAATTTTTCTTATACTTAGTGGAGTGGGCCACTCAGGAATGACCTTTATTCTCTTAGGGTTCATAGGAACCCCTTGATCACTATTTGAAAAATTAAGAAAAGTAATGCAATAAAACATACCTTTTTCTGTATTTTCATATTGATTATTCCTACCAAAAAGTATGACAAACCTAAGGTGTCGCATATGAGTACCTAAGTTTGTATTGAAACTAAAAATAAGAACAAACCTACCTAATGCGTCCCTATGTACACAAATCATGAAGATGTTGGGTGCATGAGTGATTTTACAAAAGAGTGTTGCACCACTCAAAACATTCATCATACCACCTATTTTAGGGACTTGGTGCCTAATAATACCTATTTTGGGCACCAACAAAGCACAAGGATTTAAGCTCTTGCGAACCAAACCCTCATCCAACAACTTCTTTACTTGAGGAATAAACTCAAGCCCAAGAGGTGTGGCATTGCTAGCAAGTGCCTTTTTACAAAAGAGAAAATGTGGAGGTTGTCTAAGAGGGAAAGTTTCGTTAATGTTTGTCTTTATTGTAAAATGAGTTTCCTTCTTAGCTAAACTCTTGGAGGAGACACTTACCTCCTTACACTTCTCTTTAACCACTAATGGTTGTCCTTCTTCTTGGGGGTAGATTTCTTCACTAGATTCTTCCCCTTTTGCTTTTTCACTTTCACTAGAGGAAGGTGAAGTAGTAGCCTCATCCTGGCTACTATAAATGTCTTGGCCCCTCATAATCATGGTTTTTGTGGTGGGGCATTGAGAAGTAATGTGTCCTCTTCCAAGACATTTAAAGCACTTTATAGAGCTAGTTTTCTCTTGCTTACTAACCTTAGGGGCTTGCTTTTCTATTGTCTTCCCCTTATCATCTTTGGGCTTAGAAGGTGTCACCCCTAAGATGCCTTGACCTTGGTCTTTCTTTGGATAAGAGTGAGAGCTATAAGATTTTTGAAGAATACTTGTTTTTAAGTTGTTGCTCTACCCTTATTTCCCAATCTAAGTTAGCCTCTACATTGTCCTTCCCATGGAAGTATGAGAGGTTAATGTTAGCCTCTTGAGGCTTTCTTTCCTTTTCTCTTCTATGGGAGTGAGGTCTAAGATGTGACCTATGCCTTCCTTCGTAATAGTCACGAAGTTCTTCACTTAGGCTCTTGCAAGAGTTATGACTACTATAGGAGGTATGTTTTTCTCTTTTCATTTCTTTTATTATTTTTCTTCTTTCTTCCTCTCTTATTTTCTTTCTTTCATCTTGACTTATTTCGTCCACTCTTTTTTTTCCTTTTTCTTTTCTCTCTTGTTTTTCTTTCCATAGCTTGTGGGAACGCAACTCATCTAAGATTCTAGATAAAGGGTCTTTATGACTAGTACCTTCGCCATTAACACTAGATGAATGATGACTCATGTTGGTTCCTAAGTTGTGGTTCTTTCTTGTTGGAGGTTTGAAAACAAAAGGTAAAAGAAACTATGGTTGAATCTAGCCAAATAAACACTAAAAGAGGTGTAAAAGATAAGTTAAAAACCTAATTGGTAAAAGGAAAGCTATCTAGGCGGTTTGATAATGGAAGGTAAAGGAAATAAGCTATGAAAGTAAGCAAGAAATGTAAACTAGGCGAATCCTAAGAGTGTTTGGATGACCACATTCAAGGTTCCCAACAAAACACTCACTATCCTAAAAAAAAATTGCCTAAAATTATTACACACAAATGGAAGTTTGGTAACCTATTGGAGGCTCCCAACACACTTCCAATGAAAGGCCTTTTTGTTACAAAACTTGAAAGCAATGAAGGTATGTAAATTGCAAATTACAAAATTACAAAACGGTCCTCAATTTTGGTGGTTGTTCTCTCTTTGGTGATTCACTCAATTTGGAGTGCTTCTTAGTCCAATAGCTCTTAAGGTGGTTGGCCCCTTGCTTCTGGACTCAAATTCTTCAAGGGATGGCACCAATCCTCCTTCCAATTCCCTATATGGCAACCCACAAACAAGGAAACAAAGAGACAAGCAATAACCAAAGACAAAAAAAAATGAAATAAAAGCTAAACCAATGGAGTTTTAACAAGACAATTTTTCAAGGATTATTCAACAATTAAAGCAATGAAAAGGACATAGAAGCAAGCTAGGACTCAAAGAGAAACTTAGAATGGCTCTAGAGTAGAGTAAAAAAACTGAAAAAAAAAGACTCAACAAACCTCTAGCTTTGGCACTTGTTTTCACAGTAATTTTCAATTGAAATTGCCAAACTAAGATTGGTATAACATAGGCACCAATTATAGAATAAATTTTGAGCCAAAAGAACAAGCACACTTCCCTTTCACTTTTTTTTCTGGATACTGATTTTTCTGCCAACTTGTGTAATTTTTAGTATTTTTTCCTTTGATCCAAATCAATTGTTTCTTTTTTTAAAACTTTTTTCCAGATGTCTAGAAAATTCTGTAAAAATTTCAGCTCAAAATTCGAAGTAACCAATTCTCAGTAATTTTTACAAGTTTGTATGTCCAAGCTGCCAGCACCAGCGATTTTTTTTAAGCATGGTATATTGATTGCCTTGGGCTTACTTTCAACCCTCTTATGTATGTTGAACTCACTAGAATTTTTTACCACAGTTTTAGAAGTTCAATATTCACTTAGGATCAACATTTCAGCCAGCAATTCAATCACCAAAACTCAAATTCACAATAGACACAATCATAAGGAAACCTAAAAGTTCAAGAAAAGGTTCACAATCAAAGACTCTCTAAGAATTTTGCATGAACATGTTAAGGACTAATTAACATGAAAGATTTGACTCAAATCAAATAATAGGCTAAAAGAATTTCATACACTCATGAACAAATGAGTTAGACAAAGAAACAAGAAAATAAAATTCAGCACAACATAAGAAATCTAATGTGACAAGTTTCATGACTAGACATGACTTCTATGACAAAACTACAATAGGTGAACAAGTCACTCTAGATTTTTGAGGTTTTCTTCTACTTTAATATTTTTGTAAGAATTTTATGGTTTAGGTTTCAGCCACAAAAAATAACAAGACAAAACTCAGAGGAACCTAAACTCAACACAATTCATGGTTCAAGAACAAGAACAAGAAATTTGAACCATAGAAAATCAAATCTAGCTTCTATAGCAAGTTTAATCGGTGGAAACTCTAAAGAACCATGTTAAAAACATTTATCACAAGATATGTGAGGAGATACATGGAGAAAAAATGAAGAAACAACAATGGAAGAGAAGGTAAAGCAAAAAAATTAATGGAGGTTTAAGGAGCACCTACTTGAAGCTCTTGTGCTCTGATTACCACTTGATGGAAGCTTGCTTGTGGGGCTTCTATGGAGGCTGCATCTTTGAGCTTCAATGAGGTCCTTTAATGGTAATTTTCCACCATGGAGATGCAACGGAAGACAAAGGAGAAAAGGTGAGAGGAGACGCCATCCACTAGGGAATAAGCCATGGAAGAAGGAGCTTCACCACTAAGATGAGCCTTGGATAAGAAGCTTGGAGAGGGTGCTTCAATGGAGGAAAAAAAAAGGGAGAGAAAGAGAGAGGGGGGAGCACAAAATTGAAGGAAGAAAAAAGGAGAGAAGTACTAATAATACTTAACCACTAATAATACTTAGTCTTAATAATAACATATAAGCTAAGAGGATGATGGAGGCGGTGGTGGTGGATCAAAGCAAGTACGGATGAAGGAGACATCTTCTTCAACTTTGGTGATCCTTGATTCCATGGCATCAAACCGCATGTCGACTTGCAATTCCATAGTATCAAACTTGTCACCAACAAAAGTCTGAAGACCATCGAACTTTTCCAAAAGCTTTCGAAGAAGAGAGGAATTATCTTCAACTGGTAGGTTGCCTTCATCATCAGCGGGTGGAGCACCCTTTTTGACCCAAGAGCCATCATGCTCTTTGCGGTAACCAAAAGAAGCAATCACAGCAGCACCAATTAAAAAGGATCTCTTGATTGGAACGTAAGGTTCAGAATCAAGAGGAATTTGAAAATGGCGGAAAAAGAGAGTGACAAGCTGTGGATATGGTAGTGGAGCATTTAATCGCAATGCCTTATGCATGCGATATCTGACTAAGTGTGCCCAGTCAAGTTGACGCCCTGTATGAAAGGCCCACATGATAATTAGATCTTCCTCAGAAACCTGGGCAAGGTTGGAAGACCGTGGAAGCAAAATACGCACAATTAAATAGTGAAGGATGCGGCTTTCAAAAGCCAATGACCCGGCAAGAAGACGTCCGGTCATATCCGCATTGTTGGTGCAAACCAACTGGCGGGCATCATGGGCAGAGAAATCAAATTTCCAGTCGTCATTCAGTGTACCTTCAAATGGTACACCGTCACTGGGTAATTTGGTTAAGTCATGGAAAAGGGATTGGTCAATGACCATTTTTATCCCAAAAATTTCAGAAATCAGAGTGCTGTCCTGAATTTCAAGATTACAATAAAAAGCTTTAACCAATTCAGGATAAATAGGCAATTGTAATGACATAAAAGGTAGAAGACCTAAGTTCTGAAAGGCTTGAATGCAATCAAAGGTTTCAGCAGAAAAGAATTCCATATCAATAAACTTAGGGTCGATAATGGAACGAGATGAGAAAAGATTGGAGTACCGTTTCTGCTGTTCGTCGAAAGAAAACACTGGGGAAGAGGACAATGAGGGTGGAATTGGTGCTGTGCATGCGCTAGTGGCTCCAGAACGATGAGCTCTTGAAGCAGAAGTGGAGGCGGAAGAACCCTTTCGTTTCTTTGACGATTCTGCCATTTGAGGGAGTTTTTGTAGATTTTAATCGGTGAAATCAAAAGAAAAATGAAAAAGAAGAAGATTGCACTTTACGGGAGTCGATTTGATGAAGAAATGAGTGAGATAGGAAGGTTTGGAGGTTTGGGAATGGAGGTACGGCGCAAGGAGGAAGGGGCTGCGCAGGAGATTTCTGAAAACGTGATATTTATAGAGCAGGACGCGTGGTAATCGATTACAAGTAATGGTAATCGATTACAGGAGGAGGCAGCCTACTGGTAATCGATTACATGAATACTGTAATCGATTACAGGCCATCTGTTCTAGTGTAATCGATTACACTAAATGGTAATCGATTACCAGAACCTATCCTAGGCTAGTTTCTTAAGAGAATATCTATGTTTATGCTAAAATACATCCTATATGATTAATTTTCACTACTAATACACTAAATTCAATCATTCAATTATTATATACACAAGAAATCATAAATTATATCATAAAAACAAGAATTCAAACAAGATCAAACAAACAAATTAATCTTCAAACAATAAATAAGAGTAAATCAATCAATCAATCAACCAATCAACCAATCAATCCCTATTTTTCTAAATCTCTTACATCTAAGAGACCTAATTCTCTTCTAATAGAGAAGAACACTTCCTTGGGGAGAGGTTTTGTGAAAATATCAGCAAGTTGATTCTTAGTATCAACAAACTCTAATACACAATCTCCCTTTAGGACATGATCTCTAAGAAAGTGGTGTCTAATCTCTATATGTTTAGTTCTAGAGTGTTGAACTGGGTTTTTGGATAGATTTATGGCACTAGTGTTATCACACCTAATAGGTATACGATCAAGAAGGATACCATAGTCAGATAATTGTTGCTTCATCCATAAAATCTATGCACAACAACTGCCGGCAGAAATATATTCCGCTTTAGCAGTGGACAAAGCAACACTATTTTGTTTCTTACTATGCCATGAGACAAGAGCGGATCCAATGAATTGACAAGTTCCACTTGTGCTTTTTCTATCAGTTTTAGATCCGGCAAAGTCAGAATCAGATATCCTATTAAGTTACATGTTGAGTTCTTAGGATACCATAATCCTAAATTTATTGTACCTAATAGATATCTCATGATTCTCTTAACTGCACTCAAAAGTGATTGTTTGGGGTTGGATTGAAACCTAGCACACATGCATACACTAAACATAATATCAGGCCTACTAGCAGATAAATAGAGAAGAGATCCGATCATACCTCGATATTGTTTCATCTCTATAGATTGACCAGATTCATCTTTATCTAAGTAACAACTAGTGCTCATAGGTGTGAACATGTGTTTTGCACTATCCATCCCAAATCTTTTGATCAATTCCTTGCAGTACTTGGATTGATTGATGAATATGCCTTCTTGAGTTTGCTTGATTTGTAATCCCAGAAAGTACTTTAGTTCTCCCATCATTGACATTTCAAATTCACTTTGCATATCAAGGGAAAACTCCTTGCACAATGAATCATTAGTGGATCCAAAAATTATATCATCAACATATATTTGAACCAACAAAATATCATTATGCTTTCTCTTTATGAACAATGTGGTATCCACTTTACCTCTAGAGAATTCTTTTTCTAGAAGAAAATTGCTTAAGCATTCATACCACGCCCTAGGGGCTTGTTTCAAACCATAAAGAGCCTTTTGTAATTTATAAACATGGTTTGGTTTATCAGGAATTTCAAAACCAGGGGGTTGTTCAACATATACCTCTTCTTGAATTAAGCCATTTAGAAAGGCACTCTTAACATCCATTTGATAAAGTTTAAAATCCATTATGGATGCATATGCCAAAAGCATTCTAATGGCTTCTAATCTTGCAACAGGAGCATATGTTTCTTCATAGTCTATTCCTTCTTCTTGATTGTATCCTTTTGCTACTAACCTGGCTTTATTTCTAATAATTATACCATGTTCATCTAATTTATTTCTAAAAACCCATTTTGTTCCTATAACAGGATAATTTTAAGGTTTTTCTAATCATTTCCACACATTGTTTCTTTCAAATTGGTTCAGTTCTTCTTGCATGGCAATGATCCAGTTATCATCTACTATGGCTTCTTTTATATTTTTAGGTTCAATCATAGATACAAAAGTCATATTATTGCATAAATCTTTAAGAGAATGTCTAGTTGTTACCCCTTTTGAGATATCACCAATAATGTTGTCGAGGGGATGATCTCTTGAAGCTTTCCATTCTCTTGGAAGTTCATCATTGGATTTGACTTCTTCTGGAGGATTTTCATTGTTTCCTTTATCATTTCCTTTGGAATCTTGTTCATCAATATTCATATGTTCTAAAGAATCTGCAATATCATCTAGCATATTCTTTCTTGACAAGATAGCATTAGATTCATCAAAGGTAACATGAATGGATTCCTTGACATTCATAGTTCTTTTATTATATATCCTATATGCTTTGCTTTGTAATGAATATCCAAGAAAAATACCTTCATCAGATTTTGCATCAAATTTTCCTAGATTATCTTTTCCATTATTGAGCACAAAGCATTTGCAACCAAAAACATGTAGATGAGAAATATTAGGTTTTCTACCATTAAATAACTCATATGGGGTTTTCTTTAAAATAGGTCTTATTAAGGCCCTATTCATGATGTAACATGCAGTATTGACCGCTTCAGCCCAAAAATACTTTGGAAGAAAAGTATCATTTAATAAAGTTCTTGCAATTTCTTCCAATGACCTATTTTTCCTCTCAACAACTCCATTTTGTTGAGGGGTTCTTGGTGCAGAAAAATTATGTTCAATACCATGTTCATCACAAAATAATTCAAAATCTTTATTTTCAAATTCACCCCCATGATCACTTCTAATGGTTGCAATCTTGAGATTTTTCTTGTTTTGTATGATTTTAGCAAGTTTTCTAAATGCTTGGAATGAATCACTTTTATGTGTAATAAATAATGTCCAAGTATATCTAGAGAAATCATCAACTATAACTAGAGCATAGTAATTTCCTCCAAAACTCATGGTTCTAGATGGACCAAATAAATCCATATGCAACAATTGTAAGGGTTGAGTGGTTGAAACAACATTTTTAGGTTTGAATGAGACTCTTGTTTGTTTGCCCTTTTGACATGCATCACATAGTTTATCTTTTTCAAATTTCAATTTAGGCAAACCAACTACTAAATCTTTTGAAATTAATTTATTTAAGTGATCCATGTTTATGTGAGCAATTCTTTTATGCCATAACCATGGATCTTCATCTTTACTAAGAAAGCAATGATTGTTTTCTTGTTTTATGCTTAAGTCTATCATGTAAACATTATTGACTCTATGTCCTATATACTTTATATTAATGTCATGCTTATGTTCTATAAGACATTTCTGAGAATCAAATGATACTAGATAGCCTTTGTCACATAGTTGACTAACGCTAAGCAGGCTATACTTAAGTCCTTCAACAAGTAGAACATTTTCAATGGAGTTTGAAGAATTTGTACCTATTTTACCCACTCCAAGGATTCTACCTTTGTTGTTGTCACCATATGTTACATGCCCGCTTTTCTTTGGAGAGATATGTGTAAAATTTGATGCATCTCCAGTCATATGTTTTGAGCATCCGCTATCTATGTACCACTTCTTTCTCAAAGATACCTGCATAATTAAGTTTTTGACTTAGGTACCCAAATTTTATCGGGTCCTTGTATGTTAGTATAAACTGAGGATCCTTTTGGGACCCATATCATTTTAATGTTACTGTAATTTTTCTTGAAGTAGCAAGTTGATATGCCATGTCCTCTTCTTCCACAGTAAAAACAAGTGATAGAATTAGAATTACATTTTTGTGTGGAAGTGGAAAAGTTTTTATGAAACTTTTGTTGTTTATCAGATTTATACTCTAGTCCATTTTTATTAGACACATATCTTTGTTTACTTAATATAACATCTAAATTATTTTTACTATATGAAAATTTTGCAAGTGAATTCTTCAACTCTTTAATTTCTTTTACATATTTATCACAACAACTACAAGAATCTGATATTTTCTTGTCAGAAATAGTGGAGATATTAACTTTTTCATTTGTTTTAGAAATTGAGACTTCATTTCTAAGAAGATCTAATTCTTTGTTTAATTTCGAAATCTCATTTTCTAAATTTGAAATTGTTTTCTTTGAAGATGAAACTAATTTTGCAAGTTTAATTGACTCTTTATGCAGATCAGCAAATGCATCTTGCAATTCATCAAAAGAAATAGATAAGTTATTCGAAGATGTTACCTCTTCATCACTTTCGTAACTTTTAGCCATAAGGCAGAGATTTATCTCTTCATTTTCAGAATCTTCAGAGGATTCCATATCATTTTCATCCCATGTGATGTATGCTTTCTTCAGTTTCTTTTCACTATGATTTTTCTTTTCAGATTTTTCCATCTTTTTCTTGAAGATGGGACAATCAACCCTCAGATGTCCAGGTTGATTGCATTCAAAGCATTTTAGAGTAGAGGATGAATTTTCTGTCCTTCTCTTTGATTTAAAATTGGGTCGCCTCTGATTTCCTCTTATTTTAAGAAACTTATTGAATCTTCTTACAAAAAGACTTAGATCATCATCATCATCTGGATCATTATCCTGATCACTTTCTTCTTGAATTGAAGATGATGCTTTAAGAGCAATTCCTTTCTTTTTCTTGTCATTTTCTTCATGTTGGTGTAATCTCAATAATTCCATCTCGTGTTCCTACAACTTTCCAAATAGAGTGGCAAGGGACATGTTAGATAAATCTCTTGATTCAGAAATGGCCGTTACTTTGGGTTGCCATTCTCTACTTAAACATCTTAACACCTTGTTTATGAGATCCTCATTTTGAAATTCTTTTCCTAAGGCTGCTAGTAGATTTACTATATGTGTAAATCTCTTTTGCATGCTTTGAATATTTTCATTTGCATTCATTCTAAATAATTCATACTCATGAGTTAGTGCATTTATCCTAGATCTTTTAACATCTGTAGTTCCTTCATGTGTTAATCGAAGAGTGTCCCACATTTCCATAGCACTCTTACAATTTGAAACCCTGAAATATTCATCCATTCCCAGGGCAGATGTTATTATATTTTTGGCTTTTAAGTTGTATTGTACTCGTTTTCTATCCTCTTCAGACCATCTATCTCTAGGTTTTTCTATAGTTATGCTTTCACTTGATGAACTACCATCTATTGAAACTCTTTCCACTGTGGTGGGTATATAAGGCCCTATTTCTATGGCTTCCCAAATATTTAGATCTATTGCCTCAATAAAAATTTGCATTCGGGTTTTCCAGTAATGGTAACCCTCTCCATTAAAGATTGGAGGTCTATTGATAGA
This sequence comes from Glycine max, assembly GCF_000004515.6. Lineage (NCBI taxonomy): Eukaryota > Viridiplantae > Streptophyta > Magnoliopsida > Fabales > Fabaceae > Glycine > Glycine max. The sequence goes on from NC_038250.2 coordinate 19,807,561, forward strand.
ATTCCCTTCTGGAAATAAGGAGTTTGCTGAGGCCATCTTTTTTCTTGAAGCTTCTAAACTTTATACAAGAATGAAGCTCTGATACTGTCATACCCTAATTTCGTCCGGAGATTATTACTTGATGACATGCAATCTTTGGTTAGCCGCTTTGAGATACTTGGCATCCTTTGTTGCATAATAAATGAAGTCCCGAGACGTCTCAGAAATCTAAAGGAAGCAGGCTTGCGCGATCCGTGAAATTCCATAATGTGGCGGAAGTCGAAAAGAGGTGTTTTTGCGCAATCCAAAAGTTTCCATAACTTCTTCGAAAGCTAAAAAAGAGTAAATACATAATTCGTAAGGGTTCGTAACCTTGCGGAAGAAAAAATAAGTATCGTTACGAAATTCGTAAGGGTTCATAACCTTGCGGAAGAAAAAATAAGTATCGTTACGAAATTCGTAAAGTTTCGTAACGTTACGGAAAAATAATTACAAAAAATAGAAAATGGGGGGTGCATTTAGTAAAAAGGGGGGTGTAAATAGCAACCAGGCCCACTTGGGCCCTCCAGAAGATTCCTCCAGAAGGCTGTTGCTTCTGGAGGAAGCAACCTAGCTCGCCTGGGCGAGCTGAGCTCGCCTGGGCGAGCTGGGCGGCAAGCTTCTCCCCTATTTTGCTATAAATAGGGGAAGAAGTGAAGAAGAAAAGGGTTCAGCCCCTTAGGCACTTCTCTCTCTTTCGAATTTGCTTAGGAAAATTGTTTCCGTGAAGAAAATCCAAGCCGAGGCGCTTCCGTAACGTTTTCGTAACGTTTCCGTGAGTAATTACGCGAAGATTCTCGACCGTTCTTCAAGATCCATCGTTCGTTCTTCGTTTTCTTCAGTCTTCAACGGGTAAGTACCTCAAACCAAGCTTTTCAATTCATTATATGTACCGGTGGTGGTCCACATTGTGTTTCATGTATTTTCATTCTCGTTTTCATTTACTTTTTATACCCCTTTTTGACGTGCTTAAGCCATTTATTTAAGTCATTTCTCACCTAATCTAAAAATAAAATAAATTTCCACCGATCGTTTGAATTGTATAATCCGTTAATTTTGGTTAAAATGAATTTCGATCGTTCGGTCGTGCCGTAACCACGTTGGAAATCAAAAAAGAGGTAAAATAATAATATAATAATAAAAAAATACCTTTTAGTAAAATAAAAGCGAGAGATCAATCGGACGTTTTCTCTTTGGGATTTCTCATTCTTAATTGAATTGACTAATAACTAAAGTGAAACTAAGGCTAAAATCAACTCGCCTAGTCAAGCTCGTCCACAAAAAATAGGGTTTTGAAAGTTTATCATCTCAGTTTTCTTACCAAGTAAAATGGATCATTTTTAAGGTCCAATGCCTTAAAATGATCACCTTTCAAGTAAAAAGAATCACTTGATTCACGCTTAAGAAAGAACTACGTAGGTCTGATTTCCTCTCCAAAGGAGGGTACGTAGAAATAAAAGTTAAGGTAACACAATTTCCACAATTCTAAAAAAAATAGGCTGTTGTCCTTCGAGACAAACGTAAGAGGTGCTAATACCTTCCTCAAGCGTAAATACAACTCCCGAACTTAGAATTTTCATTTTGATCGGTTTCCTTCGGTTTTTCCGACGTTTTCCACAAATAAATGTTGGTGGCGACTCCGCGCATCTTTCCTCCTTTGGGAAGCGCACCCACGAGCCTCGCCCTCGCTCGCCCGCGAAGGGCACGTTGCGACAGTTGGCGACTCCACTGGGGACTATTTTTGTGAGTTAGGCCTATTTTAGGAATTGTGGAATTGTGAACTTTGTGTGTGCATTTGTTGAACTGTGTAAAATGTAAATAACTGTTGTCTATTTTGCATTCTTTACACTGCATTCTAAGCACCCACGGGTTTGAGTAAAAAAAAAGGGGCCCTACACCCAGGTTCATGGGAATTTAAGGAGTGGAGGTGAATCTATCATCATGCTAGGTCTCCAACTTGCTTGATAATAGTGAAACCTCGTCTAGAGCTTTCTCTCTTTATAATGTGTTGTTGCTGGTATTCCATACCGCCACAATATTATTATCTTGAGTGATGATACCTCTAGAAAACAGTCGTGTGAGTTATGAATGGTTGGGGAAATAGTTATTAGAGGCCCCTAGATATTGTCCTATAAGTTCCCAAATAAGGGCAAAGAGCAAACACGCTCCTATGCCATTCTTTCTCATGCATATTTTGGTTTATAGTTCTTGTTAGTAATGTTTTTTTCTTTGGAGTTAATACGTAACCTTTTTAATGCTACGTTGAGGCGCCATCATGCTCAAAACGTAGCATTAAAATTGGATCTCTGCGGTCTCGTATGTGTGAGTTACCCCTTTGTGTTGTTTTCTTTCCGTTTCATGCATATGCATTGCATCATTCATGTCGGAGTCTTGATCCACCCCTTTTTTAGGTAAAATGATGGGGACAAGTCAAAACGGCAAAAGGTTTTATCAAGTCAAGTTTAAAAGTCTAGATGTCACTAGCCTCAAGGAATTTGGACGATTGATGGGACCCCTCCAAAGGCAAGCCTTCCGCAAAGTGTACAGGAAGATCCTAGATTTGGCCGCAGCGGAGGTATTTACGGAAGCTGTCGTATCCCTCGCCCAATACTATGACCATCCGTTGAGGTGTTTCACGTTTGGGGACTTCCAAATGGTGCCAACTATTGAGGAGTTTGAAGAGATATTAGGATGCCCTCTCGGGGGGAGAAAACCGTATCTTTTCTCCGGCTTTCTTCCTTCCTTGAGCAAGGTTGCAGCTGTGATTGGAGATTCGGCAAAAGAGTTGGATCGCATGAAGCAAATTCGGAATGGCGTAGTGGGCCTGCCTCAGAAATACTTGGAAGACAAGGCAAGGGATATGGCAAGCCAAGAGAAGTGGGGGCCGTTTACGGATGTTTTAGCTTTGCTGATTTTTGGGGTTGTCCTCTTTCCGAACGTTGACGGCTTGGTAGACTTAGCCACCATTGATGCTTTCCTCGCATATCACCATAGCGAGGAAAGTCCAGTGGTAGCTATCTTGGCGGATTTGTTCGATACCTTTGACCGGAGGTGTGAGAAAAACAGTGTACGAATTGTCTGTTGTTTACCCGCTCTCTGTGTGTGGTTGACTTCACACCTTTTCCGACAAGACACGAGACACCCGTGTCCGCTTCAAAGCTATCGCTCATGCGCCGAAAAAGGAAGAGTCGATTGGGACCAACATTTGGCTGGGATAGGGGGCAGCACGATCAATTGGTTTCCTCGTTGGAAGGAAGGCAAGGAAGGAGTTCTTTTCTCGTGTGGGGACTATCCTAATGTTCCACTGATAGGGACTAGGGGTTGTATTAATTATAATCCCGCACTCGCCATAAGACAGTTAGGTTATCCCATGAGGGGAGCACCGACCGAAGAAAGTCTCACGCCTTTCCTTGTGAGGGATCTAGGCGCGCAAGGTCTCAAGGTTATACAAAGAATCCACAAGGCGTGTTGGAGTCCGTTGAGGAAAGACAAGGAGCTTAGAGGCATCCGAAACGGCGTCATCGGAGGTTATCATGGATGGCTAAGAATTCACACGCGGGGCTTAGATTGGCTCTCCAAATTGAAAGTTGTCGATGAGGAGAACTTCGAAGCTCCGGAGGAAGATGAAGAAGTCCGAGCTCTAAAGTTAGAGCTAGGGAAGGTGAGACTCGCCAAAGAGAAGTTCAAATCAGCTGCTACACACATCCGGAAGGAGTGCACCGAGTTACAAGAGGAAAACGCGGCCACTGCAAGAGCTCTTGAACAAGAAACCAAAAGGGCCCGCAAGGAGGAACATGGCCGAGAAAAATTCCGAGGAGCATTATGGGGTAGCAACAATGAGCTCAAGCTCCGAAGAGAGGAGAGAGATCGGTCACGGGTGCATGGCATGATCTTAAAAGAAGAGTTAGTTGCTTGCGCGAGGTCCAAAAGGAGCTTGGCTCAACACTTGGAAACCACGGAACAAAGCATGTTAGCTATCATAGGGCGATACAAGGAAGAATTGAACCAGTCCATGGCCCATGAACAAAAGCTAGTGGAGGATTTTGCACAAGTGTATGCCGAAAAAGAAGCAAGAGGAAGGGTGATTGATGCGTTGCATCAAGAAGCGACTATGTGGATGGATAGGTTCACCTTGACCTTGAATGGAAGTCAAGACCTCCCACGTCTGTTGGCCAAAGCAAAAGCCATGGCCGAAGTGTGTACTGCCCCCGAGGAGATTCATGGGCTAATCAATTACTGTCAGCACATGATAGATTTGATGGCCCATATAATTAGGAATCGTTAGGTTCTTTTGTAATACCTTTGTATAATCTTGGCTAGATGAAAGCTTTTGTTCTTTTTATAAAATGAGAAGTTCTGGACTCATTACGTTATCTAAAAATCTTGGGGTGGATCCAAGTGTTCCGATCATCCATTTGCATACTCATGTTTTGGTGGCATACTCACCGTTGTTTATTTCTTTAGGAATTTCATCATAACTAAGAAAACACCAAGGCACCCCTATAACACTCGATCCAGAAAAATGGATAATGAAGAGGGCGTGCAGGAACAGATGAAGGCCGATCTATCGGCCTTAAAAGATCAAATGGCTTCCATCTCGGAGGTCATGTTAAAACTCCAGAAAACCATAGTGGATAAAGTCACCGCAACCGCCTCCAGTACAGTTAGGGAAGCGGAGCCGGTGCTGCAACCCGCCTTGAATCCGGGCCTAGACAGAAACACGGCCGTGTTCGGTCGAAGGTATAGTCCGCAAGCTTATCCTTATGGCCTGCCTCCGGACTTCACCCCCCGTGCCACCCCGGAAGATTTAAGCCAAGCCCCTACTTTTGAGGGGCAACTCCCACCTTATGAAGACTATCCCGGGCAAGACGATGGGGAAGGAGATACCCATCTTGGCCCCCTGCTCCACCTCAAAGATCCGTCCCCGCATGAACTACCCCAACCAAACATAGTCCGTCATGCCCCGGCCTCACCCACACCTGTAAAAGAATCTGTTCCCTTTGCGGAAGATAAGGGAAAGATTGAGGCGCTTGAAGAAAGGTTGAGAGCAGTCGAGGGCCTCGGCAATTACCCATTCTCGGATTTGGCAGATTTATGTCTTGTGCCCAACATCGTCATCCCTCCCAAGTTCAAAGTACCAGACTTTGATAAGTACAAGGGGACGACATGTCCAAAAGGGCATCTCCGGATGTATTGCCGGAAGATGGGGGCGTATTCCGCGGACGAAAAGTTGTTGGTCCATTTCTTTCAAGACAGCTTGGCCAGGGCAGCTGTAGCATGGTATACCAATCTGGAAGCTTCCCAGATCCGATCATGGAAGGACTTGGCAACTGCCTTCATTAGGCAGTACCAGTACAATACGGACATGGCTCCCGATCGGAACCAGCTTCAGGGTATGACTAAACAAGAGCATGAGTCCATTAAGGAATATGCCCAGAGATGGAGAGATCTCGCAGCCCAAGTCGTACCGTCCATGACGGAAAGGGAGATGATCACAATTATGGTAGATACGTTACCCACGTTCTACTATGAAAAGATGATAGGCTACATGCCAGCTAACTTTGCGGATCTTGTCTTCGCCGGGGAAAGGATTGAATCCGGGCTACGAAAAGGCAAGTTTGAATATGCTGCCAATATGGCCCCCAACAACAACAGAAGAGCCCCAGCAGTGGGCGCAAGGAAAAAGGAAGGAGACGCCCACGCGGTCACCACCACCCCAACATGGATGAAAGCACCTCAAAATATCCAAAGCTCATACCAGCCCAATCCCCCAAATTTTTTTATCCGAGCCGGGAATTCCCTCCCGACTCAAGTAAAAGGACCACCCGCGGCAGAAAGAGCGCCGGCCCAACGCACAGCTCCAGCCGCACCCCGGGCAATTAATAATGCAGCCCCCGGCGCGACCTATAAGTATGCACAACACCCGAAAGACAACTTCCCTCCTATTCCCATGGCATACTCCGAGTTATGGCCTTCACTATTGGAGAATCACTTGGTGGTGGCCATACCCGGGAAAGTTCTCCAACCTCCCTACCCCAAGTGGTATGATCCGGGTGCCAAGTGTGTGTATCATAGTGGAGTTCCCGGACACAATATTGACTCCTGCATCCCGTTCAAGTATAAGGTGCAACATCTGATTAGTGCCGGTTGGCTGGCGTTTCAGGAAGAAGGCCCAAATGTTAAAACCAACCCGCTAGCTAGTCATGGAGGTGCTAGCGTGAACGCCGTCGAAGAGGACGGGCCACCACGGACAAAGAGGTTAGGAGATGTGACTACTTCTAGACGTTTCATCTATCAATCGCTGCAAGCGGCGTGCATGGTCCCCCGAGGTGGAGATGAAAGGGATGAATGTTTGTTTCACCTTGGGGAGTCGCATGACATGGAAACCTGTCCCGTGGTGGAAGAATTGCTTCAGCGGCTCATGGATTGCGGGCAGTTTGAAGTGTTCATAGGAGGGAAGGAAGAACCACAAATTTGCATGCAGTCGGAAGAGAAGAAGGTTCCTTTAACCCCCAAGGCTCTAGTGATATGTTTTACTAGGAAAGGGACCGGCTCCACACCCATATACCCGCGAGCGGCACCCAAGCCAACGCCATTTGCATATCAAAGTAATAAGGCCGTTCCGTGGAAGTATACCCCTCCCGCATCTAGCGAAAGAGTTACAACCGAAGTTGACTCCCTATCAGCTAAGGTAACCAATATCACCGGTGTCAGTGGCGTAACCCGCAGTGGTCGGGTGTTCGCTTCCCCTCACCCGACGGAATTGCCCTCTAAAGGGAAGGCGCCCATGGTCCAAGAGCCCACAGACATAGCCACCCCTTCGAAGGAAGTAGATCCTCCCATGGCAAGAGGAGTCAAAAAGAAAGAGGGACTTCAAGGAAAAACCGTGACTTTGAAAGAGGCCCATGAGTTCCTCCGCCTCATCCAACAAAGCGAGTTTAAGGTAGTCGAGCAACTGAAAAAAACTCCAGCAAGGATCTCTTTGCTTGAACTACTCATAAACTCCGAGCCTCATCGTGCGCTGTTGATGAAGGTTATTAACGATGCCCATGTAGCACATGATATCTCAGTGGAGGGTTTCGAAGGCATCGTTAATCATATAACCACCAACAACTACATCCTGTTTGCGGAAGAAGAGATTCCCATTGAGGGGAGAGGACACAACAAGGCTCTACATGTGTCGGTGAGATGTATGGACCACGTTGTCGCAAAGGTACTTATCGACAATGGATCGAGTTTAAATGTGATGCCGAAGACCACTTTGGAAAAGCTTCCTTTTAGTGCGTCACATTTAAAGCCGAGCTCGATGGTGGTGCGAGCCTTTGATGGTACTCGGCGGGAAGTAATGGGGGAAATCGACATTCCCATTCAGATAGGCCCCCACACTTGCAATGTGGTGTTTCAAGTAATGGATATAAATCCTGCCTATAGCTGCCTCTTGGGAAGACCGTGGATTCATGCCCTGGGAGTGGTCCCTTCAACGCTTCACCAGAAATTGAAGTTTGCAGTGGGTGGACTTTTAGTGATAGTGTCGGGTGAAGAGGACATGTTAGTGAGTTGCCCTTCCTCCGCACCGTACGTAGAAGTGGCGGAAGAATCGTTGGAAACGGCTTTCCAATCCTTTGAGGTTGTGAGCTGCGCCTCTGTGGAACCAAGTTCGTCGCTACCTTCTCTCTCCAATGCGGCCATAATGGTAGCGCGTGTTATGCTCAGGAACGGATTCGAGCCCGGAATGGGTCTAGGCAAAGACTGCCTCGGGAATGCCAACGTGGTCGATATCAAAGGAAATCCATACAAGTATGGATTAGGGTACGAACCCGGGATGCCGGGGAGGAGGAACGTGCCGTCAAGATTTCGGGCGGATAGGGTATGACCCGACCGTATTAGCCAGTGTTTCACCAGTGCTGGAATGGCGTCCGAGGAGGAGGTGGCCGCAATAGAAGAGGAGTTCCCTCAAGACCCACCAAGTTTTGTGCAACCATGCCACCCTAATTCCCAAGTGGGGAACTGGCGCATAATAAGCCAATCAGAAGTCTATACCGCTGATTCAATGTAATTAGAGCCTATAGATTTCCGTTCTCTTTTGTTTTGTGAAACCTACCTTAATTAAATAAACAAAGAGATCTTGTTTCATCTGTTCTTGCAGTACCACCCTTTCTCATATCTTTTTTCATGTTTTTGTTTCTTTGTCTTGTTTGGTATAGATGTGAGGGTCGATTCTTTGAGGAACCTAATAACGAGGGTTTGACAATCAATTTCGATCAAGATATAAGCCAAACGATAAACGAGGAAGAGGAAGAGGACGTCCTGTCACCAGAGTTGGAAAGGTTGGTCGCTCAGGAAGAACGTGAAATGAAGCCTCACCAAGAAGAAACCGAATTGGTAAACTTGGGGACCATGGAGGAAAAGAAAGAAGTAAAGGTAGGAACCGGTATGACCGCGCCTATCCGCCAAGGCTTGATAACCCTTCTTGAAGAGTATCAAGATGTCTTTGCGTGGTCATATCAAGACATGCCCAGTCTTGATTCCGACATTGTGCAGCATAAGTTGCCTTTGAATCCCGGGTCTTCTCCGGTTAAGCAAAAGTTACGAAGAATGAAACCCGAGATGTCTTTAAAAATTAAAGAAGAAGTAAGGAAGCAGTTTGATGCAGGTTTCTTAGCTGTGGCGCGGTACCCGGAGTGGGTGGCCAACATTGTCCCAGTCCCGAAAAAGGACGGCAAGGTTCGAATGTGTGTAGACTACCGGGACTTGAACCGGGCCAGTCCAAAAGACAATTTTCCCCTGCCACATATTGACATATTGGTAGATAATACAGCCAAGTTCTCCCTTTTCTCGTTTATGGATGGTTTTTCGGGTATAATCAAATAAAGATGGCACCCGAAGATATAGAGAAGACCACTTTCGTCACCCTATGGGGGACATTCTGCTATAAAGTGATGGCCTTCGGGTTGAAAAATGCTGGGGCAACCTATTAGCGTGCCATGGTGGCATTGTTCCATGATATGATGCATAAGGAAATAGAGGTCTACGTAGATGACATGATTGCCAAGTCTCGGACTGAGGACGAACACCTTGTCAATCTGCGTAAGCTGTTTGGAAGGTTGCGGAAATACCAATTAAAACTGAACCCAACCAAGTGCACCTTTGGAGTGAAGTCGGGGAAGCTGCTAGGATTTATCGTAAGTCAGAAAGGGATAGAGATAGATCCCGAGAAAGTGATGGCCATCCTTGAAATGCCGGAACAACGCACGGAGAAGCAGGTTCGGGGATTTTTGGGCAGGTTGAATTATATCGCGAGATTTATCTCACAGCTCACCCCTACCTGTGAGCCCATTTTTAAGCTGTTACGTAAGAACCAAGCGGTCCTATGGAACAGTGACTGCCAAGAGGCTTTCGAGAAGATCAAACAGAGTCTCGCGAATCCCCCGGTACTCATGCCACCTATAACGGGAAGACCCATTTTCTAGTACATGACCGTGTTGGACGAGTCTATGGGGTGCGTGTTGGGTCAGGATGATGATTCTGGAAAAAAGGAGCAAGCCATCTACTATCTAAGCAAGAAGTTTACCGCATGTGAGATGAATTACTCAATGTTGGAAAGGACGTGTTGTGCTCTGGTATGGGCATCACATCGGCTTAGGCAGTATATGCTCAGCCATACCACGTGGCTTATTTCCAAAATGGATCCCGTGAAATACATCTTTGAAAAACCGGCCCTCACGGGACGAATCGCCAGGTGGCAGGTACTATTGTCTGAATTCGATATCGTTTACGTCACCCAAAAGGCGGTAAAGGGAAGTGCCTTAGCAGATTATTTGGCCCAACAACCCCTCCAGGATTATCGGCCGATGCACCCCGAGTTCCCAGATGAAGATATCATGGCCCTGTTTGAAGAGAAGCGGACGCATGAAGACCTAGACAAATGGATTGTTTGCTTCGATGGGGCATCAAATGCTTTGGGCCACGGAGTAGGGGCAGTCCTTGTATCCCCGGATGATCAGTGTATTCCTTTCACGGCTAGGCTAGGTTTTGATTGTACCAATAATATGGCCGAGTACGAAGCGCGCGCCCTCGGGGTTCAGGCGGCCATTGATTTTGATGTAAAACTACTCAAGGTGTATGGAGATTCAGCTTTGGTCATACGCCAGTTGAAAGGAGAATGGGAGACTAGGGACTCGAAGTTGATACCCTATCAAACTCACATCTTGAGGTTAGCCAAGTACTTTGACGACATTTCCTTCCACCACATATCTCGGGAAGAGAATCAGATGGCTGACACACTAGCCACCCTGGCATCCATGTTTCAACTTGCCCCACACGGAGATCTGCCATACATCGAATTCAAATCTCAAGGCAGGCCGGCATATTGTTATGCAATAGAGGAAGAGCGGGATGGGAAACCGTGGTATTTCGACATCAAGCAGTATGTCGAGAACAAGGAATACCCACCAGGGATTTCTGACAATGACAAAAGGACGTTGAGGAGATTGGCTACTGGTTTCTTTGTAAGTGGTACCATCCTGTACAAACGAAACCATGACATGACCCTCCTACGATGCGTAGATGCCAAGGAGGCGAACTTCATGATCGAGGAGATTCACGAGGGTTCTTTTGGGACACATGCCAATGGGCATGCCATGGCCAGAAAAATCCTTAGGGCCGGTTATTACTGGCTCACCATGGAAAGTGATTGCTGCGCTCATGTAAGGAAGTGTCATAAATGTCAGGCATACACAAACAACGTCAATGTTCCGCCACATCCTCTGAATGTTATGTCCGCCCCTTGGCCCTTTTCCATGTGGGGAATAGATGTCATTGGGGCCATCGAACCCAAAGCATCGAATGGTCACCGCTTCATTCTAGTGGCGATAGATTACTTCACCAAATGGGTCGAAGCAGCTTCTTATACTAACGTCACAAGGAACGTGGTGGTTAGATTCATAAAGAAGGAGTTGATTTGTCGATACGGACTAACCCCAGGAAGATCATTACTGACAATGGCACCAATCTGAACAATAAGATGATGCAGGAGATGTGCAAAGACTTCAAGATCCAGCATCATAACTCTACCCCTTATCGACCAAAGATGAATGGGGCTGTAGAGGCTGCGAATAAGAATATTAAGAAAATTGTTCAAAAGATGACGGTGTCATACAAGGATTGGCATGAGATGTTGCCTTTCGCCCTACACGGATACAGAACCTCGGTACGAACTTCCACAGAGGCAACGCCGTATTCTTTGGTTTATGGGATGGAGGCAGTACTCCCATTTGAGGTGGAAGTTCCTTCTCAGAGGATAATGGCAGAGTCGGGCCTAGAAGAGTCAGAATGGGCTCAGGCACGCTACGACCAACTTAACCTTATTGAAGGTAAGCGTTTGGCCGCCATGAGCCATGGGCGTCTGTATCAACGAAGGATAAAGAACGCATTCGACAAGAAGGTACGCCCGCGCAAGTTCAACGAGGGGGACCTCGTGTTGAAGAAGATGTCCCACGCTGTTAAAGATAATCGAGGCAAGTGGGCCCCGAATTACGAAGGACCTTTCGTGGTGAAAAGAGCTTTTTCTGGGGGTGCTCTGATACTCACCCACATGGATGGCGAGGAATTGCCTTCGCCCGTGAACTCCGATGTAGTTAAACGATATTACGCTTAAAGTCTGGGGCAATCGAGAGGACCGTCGCACGTTTTTATTTCTGAGTTTTTCTCGTTCCTTTTGGTTTCCTCTAGGGATTCCCATTCACTGTATTTGTCTCGTTTCTTTGAAAAGAAAAGATGGGCGGGGTTTTAGTCCCCCCTTTGATGTTTCAAACTTTGTGTTTTAGATTTTCTATAAGCATGAGCCCTCTTCGCTCAGTGTATATGGGGTGCCCCAAACGTTTATTTTAAAATTGAACCTAACCAGCCTTCACTAAAATAAAATGATCGCATCAGAAACATTCATACATTCATACATGCACATGCATATCTTGTGATAGCAAAGAGTAGAATCGTCTCAGGCCACGGTCCGAAGTCAAGACAAGTCAATGGCAGAAATCAACCAAGGTAAGATGATGACCGCTCACGATTGGTCGCATATCATCTTGGCTCTTACTCGCAGGTACATAGGGACGGATGCAAGTAGGGCTAGGGTCATGACCGACCGATCATTGCCCCTTCCCGGCACTAAACAAGCAGAGAACGTCGCTGCAAGGCAGCCCAGTATCCTTTGTGGTCGCAGTTTCTTTTACTATTTGTTTGTTTTAAATGGGTAATCGACGCCTAATTCTAACTTAAGTAAGTTCAAGTTAGGCAAACGCTAGCCCATAAGAAGGTGGGGACATGGTTAATGTTCCCCTCAAAAATAAAAATAAAAATAAAAATAATATATATATATATATATATATATATATATATATATATATAGCAGGTTAGCTCGCCTGGGCGAGCAACCCCTGCACCAAAATATAAAAACGAGGGAGGGGAACGTTTTCTGCACTCAAAAAACTTTCCCCCCTCATTCAAAAAAGGAAGGCTTACGGGACTCACGGTTCTTGCTCCCCTAAGCCATTTTTGATCGCGTTTTGCTTTCGTTTTTGGTATTTCAATTCATTCCAACAAGTAAGTATTCCATCCTTGGTGTTTTTGCTTTCCATTGATGTGCTTTCTTCATCCTTTGGTGCCTTAAATTGTGAGAACATGCTTATATTTGTAAGGCAGTTTTGGTTTGCTTTGGTTCTTGTTTTCTTGAATTGAGGATTTGAATGAAAAGGCCTTAGGCCTAGGTTGTGTTCTGAAGCAATGGGGCATGCCACATTGTCCCCATCCTCTTGCAATTTATGTTCAAACATGCGCTCACCAAGTGCTCGGTGAAATGCCCCAATGATGAATGAATATGATTTTGCAAAATTGGGATGGTGGGGCTGTTTTCTATATGTAGAGACAGCATAGGAAAGTCAAAATAGATGCCCAAATGCAATCCCAAGCTTAGGAGCCTAAACTTGTAGCTTCCATGCAAGGAAACATGTTTATAGCTAGGAATCCAAAATTTGGTTTTAGGATTAGAAAAGCATGAAAATAGGGACTTGTTTGTAAGAATTTGGGCTGCCCCACGATTGGCACTTTGCACCTAAGTAACATGGGAGATGTTTTTCAAGGGTGTGTAGATATATGTGTGAATATATGGCATAAGAATACCTTGCAAAGTGAATGAATAGTAAATAATGCATTTCAAAATATGTATATTTGTGGATAAGTAGCATGAGGAATCTTTCAAAAAGTGTACCCGTGCCAAAGATGGCACAAGAATGCTTCCCAAATGAATATATGATGTGGAATTGCCCCTCCAGTATAGATGAATGGCATGAAAGTTCCTTTTCAAATGCAAGTGTGTGCGTGACGTGAGATTGGCTCTCCAAATATATGTATAAATAAATAGGAATGGAACAACAAAAATTTGTATGTTAATAAAATACTTCAAATGTGTGTGGGTAGTTTGTGGTAACAAAATAGTTAGGATATGAACATATGTAATTTTGACACAATACCTTGAGCATGCATGTAAGTATTCTTTCCAAAAAATGTATATGTATGGTAACTAGAATGTTTTGAATATCCTTGTATGTTGATATAAATAATAGGATATTTTCTACACGTACATGTGTGCATAAATGGATTACATGAGTTCGTTCTCCATCGGAGGGATTAGCACGACCTTTTTGCGTTAAGATAAGCATTATCTGGTAGAACTAACTTCTGAATGTTTGTTCTCGCAGGAAATGGCCCCGAGGAAACTTGCCTCAAAGAGATCTAGGAAGGATAAAGCGGCTGAAGGAACTAGTTCCGCTCCCGAGTATGACAGTCACCGCTTTAGGAGCGCTGTACACCAGCAGCGCTTCGAGGCCATCAAGGGATGGTCATTTCTCCGGGAGCGACGCGTCCAGCTCAGGGACAACGAGTATACTGATTTCCAGGAGGAGATAGGTCGCCGGCGGTGGGCATCACTGGTTACCCCCATGGCCAAGTTCGATCCAGAAATTGTCCTCGAATTTTATGCCAATGCTTGGCCAACAGAGGAGGGCGTGCGTGATATGAGGTCCTGGGTGAGGGGTCAGTGGATCCCGTTCGATGCAGATGCTATCAGCCAGCTCCTGGGATATCCTTTAGTGTTGGAAGAGGGCCAGGAGTGCGAGTATGGCCAGAGAAGGAACCGGTCTGATGGGTTCGATGAGGAGGCCATCGCCCAGTTGCTGTGTATACCGGGGCAAGATTTTGCCCAGACTGCTGCCGGGAAACGGGTGCGGATCATGCGCACCAACATGACCACCCTGACTCAGATATGGATGACTTTGCTGCTCAGCAACATCCTGCCCACCGATCATAATTCCGACCTCCCCCTGCCGAAGTGTCAGCTGGTGTACGCCATCCTGACGCGGATGAGCATCCATGTGGCTCAGTTAATCGCTGATGCCATCTATATTTTTGCAGGTATGGCGCCTACCAGGAACCCTTTGGACCCGGATAAGTCCAACAGGGCCCTGGGATTTCCCGCCTTGATTACAGGACTCCGCCAGTCGTTTGGCGTCCCCGTCACACCTAGCAAGGTGATTCGGCCACCCATCACCCGAGCTTTTATTGAGAAGTACTACACGCAGAGACAGGTCCAAGGTGTTGCACCACAGGCCGCGGACGCGCCGCCACCTCATCAGGCTGGCCCAGCCGGATTGTTTGATACAGAGCAGTATTTGCGGCATTTGGTTCGCCAGCAGGCGGCCAACCACCGGGCACATGTACAGACTCATGATTGTCTTTATCATATGAGTCTCAACCTCCAGAGTCAGGGCTTTACTTCTTTTCCGTGCCCTACTCCGGACCAGTTCAGGGCAGAGGTCGCGTGGCCTGGGGATTGGCCTGAGGCCCAGGCAGGAGAGGCACCAGCAGAGGCTCCCGATGAGGCAGATGAGGCCCGCAAGGACGAAGAGATGACCGATTTACTTGATTTCTTAGGAGGGAGCGGAGCCGCATGATTGGGAGATTCTTTGATCCATATTTCTTTTTGTTTCCATTTTTTCTTGGTATATATCATCTTATTTTTGTTTGACTAAGGGACTAATGTTTGTTTCATGTTTTGACTTTTGTTTTGTACATACGTATCGTTTGAGTTGTTACCTCGGTACTTGTTTCGTTGTTGTCAATAGTGTTTGTTGAGATTCCGGAACCGTGTAGAGTTTTTTTATTTATTTAGGAACGTCGTTCTAAAAAATAAAATGAACCAAAATCCTAATAAAAAGAAAAGAAGCGTTGTGAATAAAAGTCATGTTCATAAAGAAAAGAAAAAGGTTTTTATCTATACATGTATGTAGAATGAAAATGTGTATAGAAGGATTCCTGTGTGTAAATGATGCGTGGAAAGGAATTCTTGTGCGTGTGAGCAACGAGTGTACTTTTGTGTATAAGTGTGTGTTGGGAAAAATGAAAAATCTTTGAATGTAAATAGGGATTGTATATAGACCGTGTGACGTAAAAAGAAGAGTTCTAATGTGTGTACAGAAACAGTTTGTCATATAGATGTACAAAGAAAAGTTTTCCTCATAAAGAACCACAAGTGTATAGTTTTAGTGAACATGTATAAAAATAAAACAAAAAAGGTAAAAAGAAAGAAAGACCGCGAAGGTTGACATGTTATAATTGAGAAGAATAAATCATTCGTAAAGAGCAAACGCATCTTCTGGAAACAAGGGACTGATGCTAAGAGTTTGTTTTCCGGAATGAACCAAGATAAGGATGGATGAATTCGTTGAACTGATGAAAGAACATAATTGGGAAACATTGGGTCTGTCTGTGTAAATTCCCAACCGTAGTATCACAATGCCATAAACGGGATGCTTGAGGGCCCACCTGGCTGTAGCCATGACTAATTTTGCACGTTATTTTCAAATCATCATCATCACGCGTGCCTTATGGAATAATGTGGAAGTTCGGCCCGAGACCGACACCTTGTCACCCAGATTTGTTTTGCCCCAAATATCAAGATTGGGTTCCCACGATAAAAGACCCCATTGAAACACAACCTTGGACTTTTTTTGAACCTTGGCCTACCAAAAGAATCCTCCTCCCTTCCCCCGAAGCAAAGGACAGCGGAATCTCCTCAAGGGAGAGCGAATAGAATGCTAAAACCCAATTTCCCAAAGAAAGGGATGGGGAAGGAAAAGTGAAGAGAAAGAGAAGGAAGAAATGGAAAGAAAGAAAAGAAAAAGATGAAAATAAAGAAAAGAACAAAAGAAAGAAAAGAAAGGATTCCCGATCAAAGATCGAAAGGAAGCGAAAAGGGAAAAGAAGCAATTTTCGATCAATGAAAGAAAAAGGATAGAAAGTCCGCAAAGCCAGATTGCCACTCAGAATCATTCTTGATTGGCAATATCCCACCCCACATGAAAAAAGAGGAAAAGACCAAAACACCCAGCTTCCTCTCCAAAAATGCTGACCTCGAGAAAATCCTATTGGTCCGTGATCATACGTTTGATCTATGATTCGATAGGAAGTCGCGTGCAAAATAGAGTCATGGTGCAGTTATTGGTTTGGGAATAGGTCAAGACACTTACCTTGTGAGTTTTATACACCATGAGTGATTTATTTTCAGCTTAGCCCCATGTTTCCCCTGCGTGTTCATTTGAAAGCTAGAAGTTGACATCCTACCCTTCATTCTCGGTTACAAGGAAGATTACCCTTGGCACAAGTATATTGTTTCTCTAAGATGTGGTGCTCTTGCGAATGATTTATTTTTCTTTGCAAAAAGCATGTTATCCTTTTAGGTGGAAAAACCCGGTGGACCGTTCGGTCCCGCCAAAATCCTATTCCGGAGCCGCATGAATGTTATTGCTTAGGGCTGTTCATGTGTCCTCCACTTTTGAGTTTGGAGCTGTGTTCCATGATTTCCTAAGAGAGGACCCTCAAGGCAATCCTCCATTCTCATCCTTTTCCGGAGCCACATGGATGAATTGCGTTGTCATTCATGTGTCCTCCACTTTCGAGTTTGGAGCTGTGTTCCATGATTGCCTAAGAGAGGACCCTCAAGGCAATCCTCCATTCTCACCCAGTTCCGGAGCCGCATGATTGAATTGCGTTGTCATTCATGTGTCCTCCATTTTTGAGTTTGGAGCTGTGTTCCATGATTGCCTAAGAGAGGACCCTCAAGGCAATCCTCCATTCTCATCCTTTTCCGGAGCCACATGGATGAATTGCGTTGTCATTCATGTGTCCTCCACTTCCGAGTTTGGAGCTGTGTTCCATGATTGCCTAAGAGAGGACCCTCAAGGCAATCCTCCATTCTCACCCTGTTCCGGAGCCGCATGATTGAATTGTGTTGTCATTCATGTGTCCTCCATTTTTGAGTTTGGAACTGTATTCCATGATTGCCTAAGAGAGGACCCTCAAGGCAATCCTCCATTCTCATCCTTTTCCGGAGCCACATGGATGAATTGCGTTGTCATTCATGTGTCCTCCATTTTTGAGTCTGGAGCTGTGCTCCATGATTGCCTAAGAGAGGATCCTCAAGGCAATCCTCCATTCTCACCCTGTTCCAGAGCCGCATGAATGTTATTGCTTAGGGTTGTTCATGTGTCCTCCACTTTTGAGTCTGGAGTTGTGTTCCATGATTGCCTAAGAGAGGACCCTCAAGGCAATCCTCCATTCTCATCCTTTTCCGGAGCCACATGGATGAATTGCGTTGTCATTCATGTGTCCTCCATTTTCGAGTCTGGAGCTGTGTTCCATGATTGCCTAAGAGAGGACCCTCAAGGCAATCCTCCATTCTCATCCTTTTCCGGAGCCATGAATTACGTTGTCATTCATGTGTCCTGCATTTTCGAGTCTGGAGCTGTGTTCCATGATTGCCTAAGAGAGGACCCTCAAGGCAATCCTCCATTCTCATCCTTTTCCGGAGCCACATGGATGAATTGCGTTTTCATTCATGTGTCCTCCATTTTCGAGTCTAGAGTTGTGTTCCATGATTGCCTAAGAGAGGACCCTCAAGGCAATCCTCCATTCTCATCCTTTTCCGGAGCCACATGGATGAATTGCGTTGTCATTCATGTGTCCTCCACTTTTGAGTTTGGAGCTGTATTCCATGATTGCCTAAGAGAGGACCCTCAAGGCAATCCTCCATTCTCATCCTTTTCCGGAGCCACATGGATGAATTGCGTTGTCATTCATGTGTCCTCCATTTTCGAGTCTAGAGCTGTGTTCCATGATTGCCTAAGAGAGGACCCTCAAGGCAATCCTCCATTCTCATCCTTTTCCGGAGCCACATGGATGAATTGCGTTGTCATTCATGTGTCCTCCATTTTCGAGTCTGGAGTTGTGTTCCATGATTGCCTAAGAGAGGACCCTCAAGGAAATCCTCCATTCTCATCCTTTTCCGGAGCCACGTGGATGAATTGCGTTGTCATTCATGTGTCCTCCACTTTCGAGTTTGGAGCTGAGTTTCATGATTGCCTAAGTGCGGACCCTCAAGGCAATCCTCCATACTCCACCTTTGTTCGGAGCACCATGAATGTCATTGCCTAGCGCTGTTCATGTGTTCTCCATTATCAAGTGCGAAGCTTCTGGTGTTTGGGAAGCACGTTATTCTGTTGTTTGCCAGATCGGTTCCTTCGCCAAGTATGTGTATATGTGTATATCTGTATTATATTCGTTGTTGTGGTTGTTGTTTGTATTTTGCTTTGTGCAGAAGAAAGAAGAAGAAGTAGAGATGAGAGTCGTCATCGCGAAAAGGGCCCGACGGACGAAATCAGTGTCCTATCTTTGCTTTCCTCTTATCTCCGATGAGAGGTAAGTAAAGAGGGGCAACTGTCATACCCTAATTTCGTCCGGGGATTATTACTTGATGACATGCAATCTTTGGTTAGCCGCTTTGAGATACTCGGGGTCCTTTGTTGCATAATAAATGAAGTCCCGAGACGTCTCAGAAATCTAAAGGAAGCAGGCTTGTGCGATCCGTGAAATTCCATAATGTGGCGGAAGTCGAAAAGAGGTGTTTTTGCGCAATCCGTAAGTTTCCGTAACTTCTTCGAAAGCTAAAAAAGAGTAAATACATAATTCGTAAGGGTTCGTAACCTTGAGGAAGAAAAAATAAGTATCGTTATAAAATTCGTAAAGTTTCGTAACGTTACGGAAAAAGAATTACAAAAAAATAGAAAAGGGGGTGCATTTAGTAAAAGGGGGGGTGTAAATAGCAACCAGGCCCACTTGGGCCCTCCAGAAGATTCCTCCAGAAGGCTGTTGCTTCTGGAGGAAGCAACCTAGCTCGCCTGGGCGAGCTGGGCGGCAAGCTTCTCCCCTATTTTGCTATAAATAGGGGAAGAAGTGAAGAAGAAAAGGGTTCAGCCCCTTAGGCACTTCTCTCTCTTTCGAATTTGCTTAGGAAAATTGTTTCCGTGAAGAAAATCCAAGCCGAGGCGCTTCCGTAACGTTTCCGTAAGTAATTACACGAAGATTCTCGACAGTTCTTCAAGATCCATCGTTTGTTCTTCGTTTTCTTCAGTCTTCAACGGGTAAGTACCTCAAACCAAGCTTTTCAATTCATTATATGTACCCGTGGTGGTCCACATTGTGTTTCATGTATTTTCATTTTCGTTTTCATTTACTTTTTATACCCCTTTTTGACGTGCTTAAGCCATTTATTTAAGTCATTTCTCACCTAATCTAAAAATAAAATAAATTTCCACCGATCGTTTGAATTGTATAATCCGTTAATTTTGGTTAAAATGAATTCCGACCGTTCGGTCGTGCCGTAACCACGTTGGAAATAAAAAAAGAGGTAAAATAATAATATAATAATCAAAAAATACCTTTTAGTAAAATAAAAGCGAGAGATCAATCGGACGTTTTCTCTTTGGGATTTCTCATTCTTAATTGAATTGACTAATAACTAAAGTGAAACTAAGGTTAAAATCAACTCGCCTAGTCAAGCTCGTCCACAAAAAATAGGGTTTTGAAAGTTTATCATCTCAGTTTTCTTACCAAGTAAAATGGATCATTTTTAAGGTCCAACGCCTTAAAATGATCACCTTTCAAGTAAAAAGAATCACTTGATTCACGCTTAAGAAAGAACTACGTAGGTCTGATTTCCTCTCCAAATGAGGGTACGTAGGAGCAAAAGCCCCGCTTTTGTCGACCTCAAAAATAAAAAGAAATAAAAGTTAAGGTAACACAATTTCCACAATTCTAAAAAAATAGGCTATTGTCCTTCGAGACAAACGTAAGAGGTGCTAATACCTTCCTCAAGCGTAAATACAACTCCCGAACTTAGAATTTTCATTTTGACCGGTTTCCTTCGGTTTTTCCGACGTTTTCCACAAATAAACGTTGGTGGCCACTCCGCGCATCTTTCCTCCTTTGGGAAGCGCACCCGCGAGATGATGCTTTAAGAGCAATTCCTTTCTTTTTCTTGTCATTTTCTTCATGTTGGTGTAATCTCAATAATTCCATCTCGTGTTCCTACAACTTTCCAAATAGAGTGGCAAGGGACATGTTAGATAAATCTCTTGATTCAGAAATGGCCGTTACTTTGGGTTGCCATTCTCTACTTAAACATCTTAACACCTTGTTTATGAGATCCTCATTTTGAAATTCTTTTCCTAAGGCTGCTAGATGATTTACTATATGTGTAAATCTCTTTTGCATGCTTTGAATATTTTCATTTGCATTCATTCTAAATAATTCATACTCATGAGTTAGTGCATTTATCCTAGATCTTTTAACATCTGTAGTTCCTTCATGTGTTAATCGAAGAGTGTCCCACATTTCCATAGCACTCTTACAATTTGAAACCCTGAAATATTCATCCATTCCCAGGGCAGATGTTATTATATTTTTGGCTTTTAAGTTGTATTGTACTCGTTTTCTATCCTCTTCAGACCATCTATCTCTAGGTTTTTCTATAGTTATGCTTTCACTTGATGAACTACCATCTATTGAAACTCTTTCCACTGTGGTGGGTATATAAGGCCCTATTTCTATGGCTTCCCAAATATTTAGATCTATTGCCTCAATAAAAATTTGCATTCGGGTTTTCCAGTAATGGTAACCCTCTCCATTAAAGATTGGAGGTCTATTGATAGAATTCCCTTCTGGAAATAAGGAGTTTGCTGAGGCCATCTTTTTTCTTGAAGCTTCTAAACTTTATACAAGAATGAAGCTCTGATACCACTTGTTAGACAAGTGGCCTCAGATATCTTAAGAAGGGGGGGTTGAATTAAGATATCCCAAATTACTTTCCCCAATTAAAAATTTATTTCACTTTCTTTTCAAGTTATAGATTCCCTTAACAATGAACTTCTTAAATATTAATTCAAATAAAACAATTTGAATATGAATGTAAAGCAATAATAAACAAAGGAGATTAAGGGAAGAGAAAGTGCAAACTCAGATTTATACTGGTTCGGCCACACCCTTGTGCCTACGTCCAGTCCCCAAGCAACCCGCTTGAGAGTTCCACTATCTTGTAAATTCCTTTTACAAGTTCTAAACACACAAGGACAATCCTTCCTTTGTGTTTAGAATTCCTTTACAACAAGAGACCCACAGTCTCTTAATCCCTTAGAGAATGAGTAGAAGAAGAAGAATGAATCTCTCTAGAAAGAGATAGATTTTACAGATTGAGCGCTCAAATAATTCCTTAATGAATTGCAATTGAATTGGCCAAGGAATTCTTAAGAGGATAAAATGAATTTGCTCTCTGAGAGGATAAACACTTTTTGTTCTGAAAAACTCTGTCAAAATCGTGTCTCAAGTCACACATATATAGGCCTATGATAGCCATTCAATAACCACATGAAAGGATGTGACTGTTGAGAATGTTTTCTGAAAAACTCCTCTGGTAATCGATTACAATAAGTGTGTAATCGATTACACTCTTTAGAATTTGAATTAAAACGTTCAGAAACTGCTAGTAATCGATTACCATATATGTGTAATCGATTACACAGTGCAAATTTTGAATTCAAATTTTAATAGCTGTTGTAAATCAGTTTCGACCACTGGTAATCGATTACATCCTCTGGTAATCGATTACCAGAGAGTAAATTTGTTGAAAAACACTTTTTTTAACTTAAAATTCTTGGCCAAACCTTTTGCTAATCCAATTGGAATTCCCTTCCATTTTAATATCCTTTCTAAGACTCTATAGACTGTCTTGATCATCCATCTTGATTATCTCTAATTGCTTTGTCTTGAGTAAATCTTTGAGAAGCATATGATTCATGTAATCCTTTGGCATCATCAAAACATTCATCTTGATCCTTTATTCTACAGAAAAAAGGAGAGAAGTTGAACTTTGAGTTGTGTCTCACAAGACTCTCATTCATCAAAGTTACAACAAGTGTTACACATGCTTCTATTTATAGACTAGGTAGCTTCCTTGAGAAGCTTTCTTGAGAAAACTTCCTTGAGAAGCTAGAGCTTAACTACACACACCCCTCTCATAACTAAGCTCACCTCCTTGAGAAGCTTCCTTAAGAAGATTCCTAAAGAAGATTGAGCTTAGCTACACATACATCTCTAATAGCTAAGCTCACCTCCTTGAGATGAGAAGCTAGAGCTTAGCTACACACCCCCTATAATAGCTAAGCTCACCCCCATGACAAAAAACATGAAAATACAAAAAAAAGTCCTTACTACAAAAACTACTCAAAATGCCCCGAAATACAAAGCTAAAACCCTATACTATTAGAATGGCCAAAATATAAGGCCCAGACGAAGGAAATACCTATTCTAATATTTACAAAGATAAGCGGGCTCATACTTAGCTCATGGGCTCGAAATCTACCCTAAGGCTCATGAGAACCCTAGGGCCTTCCCTTGGATCTCTAGCCCAATCTACTTGGAGTCTTCTACCCAATGCCCTTGCGGGGTAGGATTGCATCAAAAAGGATAGGCATTAAGACTAGTGTGTTGGAGGAGAAGGCCACTACTTGTAACATGCTATGTTGTTATGCTGATGAGTTGAAGGAAGGATTTTTTCCTTGGATTGACTAGGTTGACTTTTATATTTTGTTGGCATTTTCCAGTCCAGAATATTTTATAGGCTAACTTTGGAATTATCTAGGTTGCTTTCACATTGGTTCCTCTTCTTAAATTTTACTTCCATGAAGAAGTTAGTGTAGAAGCAAAGCTTCATGGTGAATGTGATTCAAAGGTGTTTTGATGATAACAATGATGACAACAAAAGATGATGACAAAGGTGATGAACAAAAAGCTCAAAGATCAAAGAACAACTCAAGTGAATCAAAGAACATCTCAAGTGAATCAAGAACAAGTCAAGAGTTCAAGAATCAAGAGGAATTCAAGACTCAAGAAGAAAGCCTAGAATCAAGAATCAAGATTCAAGATTCAAGATTCAAGATTCAAGATTCAAGATCTCAAGAATCAAGATCAAGATTCAAGACTCAAGATTCAAGAATGAAGAAAAGACTCAATCAAGATAAGTATTAAAAAGTTTTTTCAAAACTTTGAATAGCACATGAGTTTTTGACAAAACCTTTACCAAAGAGTTTTTACTCTCTGGTAATCGATTACCATATTGGTGTAATCGATTACCAGTAGCAAAATGAGTTTGAAAAAGTTTTCAAACTGAATTTACAACGTTTCAATTATTTTCAAAAGGCTGTAATCGATTACAATGATTTGGTAATCGATTACCAGTGCCCTTGAATGTTGAAATTCAAATTTAAATGTGAAGAGTCACATCCTTTCACTTAAAAGCCTTGTGTAATCGATTACACTAATTTGGTAAATGATTACCAGTGACTGTTTCTGAAAAAATCAAAAGATGTAACTCTTCAAAAAGGTTTTGACTTTTTCAAATTGGTTTTAAGTTTTTCTAAAAGTTATAACTCTTCTAAATGGTCTTCTTGACCAGACATGAAGAGTCTATAAAAGCAAGGCTTTGTTTTTCATTTCAAGAATATAAAAAAACACTTATTTCATACAATCCTTTACAAGCCTTGAATCTCTTTGAACTTCTTCTTCTTCTTTGTACCAAAAGCTTTCTGAAGTTTTCTAGTTTTCCAAACCTTGAAAACTTGTGCTATTCATCTTTTCATTCTCTTCTCCCTTTGCCAAAAAGAATTCGCCAAGGACTAACCGCCTGAATTCTTTTTGTGTCTCTCTTCTCCCTTTTCCAAAAGAACAAAGGACTAACCGCCTGAATTCTTTTGTGTCTCCCTTCTCCCTTGTCAAAGAATTCAAAATGACACAGTCTGAGAATTCTTTTGATTCTTCCCTTTCCCTAATACAAAAGTGTTCAAAGGACTAACCGCCTGAGAATTCTTTTGTATCCCCATTCACAAAGTATGAAAGGTTTAACAGCCTGAGATCTTTGTCTTAACACATTGGAGGGTACATCCTTTGTGGTACAAGTAGAGGGTACATCTACTTGGGTTGTTGACTGAGAACAAGAGAGGGTACATCTCTTGTGGATCAGTTCTAGTGGAGGGTACATCCACTAGATTCAAAGAGAACAAGGGAGGGTACATCCCTTGTGGATCTTTGCTTGAAAAAGGATTTTTACAAGGTTGAAAGAAATCTCAAGGACAGCAGGTCACTTGGGGACTAGATGTAGGCACGGGTTGTTGCCGAACCAGTATAAAAACTCTTGTGTGTTTGTTTCATTCTTCCCTACTCTTTTACTTTCCGCTGTGCATTTATTTTCCGCTTTTACTTTCTGTTAAGTTTCTCTTCTACTCCTCATTCTCTTCACAATTTAGTAAAACCCTTAAAAGAGTAATTTTTTAATTGGTAAAGGTTTAGGAATAATTAATTCAACCCCCCCCCCTTCTTAATTATTCTGAGGCCACTTGATCCAACAGTTAGGAAGGCAGCAGTTTCAGGTATTTTCTTGGCTCTGTAAGAACCAAAATCTCACTTGTAGTTTGTTTATTTCCAGTAGCCCTTTTTGATTTTTTTTAAATATTCACCTGTCTGCTTTGTTTATAGCCATGCCGGAACTATTGTCCTCGGCAAAATCAGCTGTAGTGAAGGGACAATCACAAGGTCGTGATGAGACTTATGTGAAACAGCTTTCTGATTATATAATACCAAATTTGGTGGAGGCTTTACACAAGGTTAAAGTCCTGCCTATCTACTATGGTGTCTATTCTGCAAATTTTTTGGCTTTGTATCAATATATATTTTTGCTGTCTTCCAGGAGCCAGAAGTAGAAATTTGTGCAAGCATGTTGGATGCATTGAATGAATGCATAAATGTTTGTAACATTCATCTATCTGGATGGAAGATTTGTACACTCATCTTTTTATTGGAATTATGTTACAATTCCGATATATATAATCTTATTTACCTTATCTCAAATAATTATGTAAGTGAAGGAAAAATTGATACCCAAAATGATTTATGGGAGAAAATTATGTCCATGAGGTGTGGTCTGGCTCTGTAATGTTGTGTCTTGGATTATATAGAATAGAATTTGTGTATTACAAGATGGTGAAATGTAGCATGGATTGAATAATTAGGGAAATTTTTTTCTGACTTTTTGCAAGAGGATATTAATGGCGTGGTTACTTATTCTTGCTCATTTTATGCAGTGCCTATAAAGTATAAACATCATAAAATACAGATTATTCTTTTGCAACACTCATGTAAGAATCGGTAAGGGAGAAAGGAAAGGGAAGAAATTGAGCACATGTGAGAGAGGGACAGAAAAGGGTAGAAATGGAGAAGAAAGAGAGGGGGGAGTACAGTTTGGATGGAGAAACAACTATAAGCAATTTTTCAGTTCTCAAATCAAGTTTAAGTTTCCCAAAACTCGGTACATGCGATTTAGGCATAGATTGATAACTAGGCCATCCAGAATTACTAAAAATTCAAAATAATGCTAATTTACTAAAGGCTCAGTCCTCATTATGTACCCCATTTTCGGTTTTAGTCCTTACAAAAAATTCTTCAGTTTTAATCCCTGAAAAATAGGATTTTTTGCTTTTGGTCCTTGTTGACTTTTGTCCCTGTAGTATTTTCCATGTTGAATTAATCCATGTAGTATTGCCTTGTTAAATTAATCCCTGTAATATGTTTCCTATTTGTATGTACTAGCACTATTATGACACTGCTTCCTCCTGAAATGTTATTGTATGAAATTATGTGTTTTTATTAATGGAACTTGTTGATGTGCTAACTCCCCCTCCCTGGTCCACAAGTAAAATAATTTGGATTGTTGACAGTTGCTAATTTATTACCAATCTGCTTGCTAATATGTATGTGACTACACACTTTTTAAGTTTTGTACAGGTGGCCATTGCTTAGACATATTTGCCATTCTGTTTTTTGATCCAATTCCCCTTCTCCCTTATTGATATTCAATAATCAGGGTAAAGACAAAACCTCAGAGTAAAGGAGAATTGCCATTTTTATATTTGATGATGTTGCTGAGCATGGTCGTGAAGCCGCTCTTAAGTAAGATCTCTCTCCTTTTTGGGGTCCCCTTTTCTTTTGTTCTTATTGTTGATTGTCTGCAATTTCATGCATAAAATTATTTTATTCCCTTTACTCTGAATGATTGTTCTAAATGTTTTTTTATGTTGTTGCTACAGATATTATGATTCTTTTCTTCCATTCTTACTCGAAGCTTGCAACGATGAATATCCCGATGTTCGACATGTTCATTGCCCCATCTTGGTTTATTATATTTTAATGTTGCTTATTCAGTTTTGGGACATAATTGAGGCACTATTTAACAAAACAATTAAATTTCTTTGCAGGCTGTTATTTATGGTGTTGGTGTTTGTGCTGAGTTTGGTGGATCTGTTTTCAACCCCCTTGTTGGAGGTTAGTTGCACAATACCATTTGCTTATTTTTTTGTCATGCCTTACTATATATATTTTTTGGATAAATTTTTCTGTTCTATTGCAGAGGCACTTTCAAGGTTAGATGTTGTGATAAGGCATCCAAATGCACTACATGCTGATAACATAATAGCATATGACAATGTCGTCTCAGCTCTTGGAAAAATATGCCAATTCCATCGTGATAGCATAAATGCAGCACAGGTATTTTACAATTTGGTGCTCCATGTCTCCGCAGTCTTTTAAAATGTTGTTCTTGTTTACCTAATCTTGCTTGTGATCCCAATGTCATTTGAAAAAGTATAGGTTGGTAGTCAAGTGCTTGGGTTAGTATTTTTTAATGCCACTGCATCTCATAATGTTTTTTTTTTGTTTTGTTTTGTTTTTTATCATTAGAGTATGGTTTTGACTTTTATCCAGATGGAATCCTGATAATCTGGAGGGCTGTCATCTTTCATCCTTTGCTGAAATTACTTTGGGGCTTCTTAGGCAGGCTCTGTTTTCTCCAGCGGTGGAAAAACTGCTGCTTGGGATTTGTTGTTTCTGGATACACACACAGACAACTATTAATATTTTCGTGAATAATTAAATTAAAGACTTTGAACTCTATTTTGCGTGGTAGTTGTTGATAGAATAGAAAAGATTATGGTTTCTATATTAAGTTTATTCAATCCCTAAACAGCTAAACCTAAGGATTAAGGTATTTAATTTTCTACTGTTATAAATTCTTGAGGCTTAGAGAAGAATTTGCCCAAGTTATTCACATTAGAAAAACTCTTCTTCAAGTCCAGTAATTGATTATGGGATGAATTCTATTCATAATTTGTTATTATCAATCACTTGCTGGGTTCTCTGAAATTCATAGGCTGCAAATCTTGGTTTTAGGTTAAGATGGGTACTGAGTTCTGACACTGATTTTTTAAATCCTTATGGAAATGAAAGTTTAGAGAAAAATCCTCTGCCTATGTTTTTTATTTCTAACTTCAATCATTATTGCTTGATATCAGGTTGTTCCTGCCTGGCTAAGTTGCTTGCCTATAAAAGGTGATTTAATTGAAGCTAAGGTTGTGCATGACCAACTTTGTTCAATGGTTGAAAGGTAGGATTATGATCCCGAACATGTTTTTTTTTGTTGTTATTTACCTAACCTGCTTCCTCTTGTTCCTGTTGCTTGTTGACTTCAATATTCGGCATATGTATTGATACACACTTCCATTCAATTTCAGATCTGATAGAGAACTTATAGGTCCCAACAATCAATATCTTTCCAAAATTGTTGCAGTTTTTGCCGAGGTACTTTCAATGCTAGTTCTCTTAGTTACTGCTGTCAGATTCTGGATCCACTTTTCCCTTATAAAATGTTTGTTTTGCATCGACTATGATGTAGATTTTATGTGCGGGAAATGATTTGGCAACCGAATAGACTGTTAGTAGGATGATTAATTTATTGAGGCAGTTTGCATGAAAAGACAAGAGGTTTGGATGACACGGGTTTTCAAATTGAATCAGTTTGCATGATTATATTGCTGGTCATATTATTCTTAATGATAAGCTTTTGAGGAAGTAATCTAGTCATTATTTTTTTCTTTCATTTTCATAAAATATGAGTTAGATAATGATATGAGGAAGTGCAAGGAAGAGTTCAAAGAGTTTGAGAGGCAGGATGTGAAGTATCGAGAGGATTTTAAGCACGTGAATCAGAAGATCAAAAAGCTTGAGGATAAAGTAGAAAAGGTAGAGGGAAGTCATAGTTTATGGCAACTGAAAGTAAAAGTATGTGTTAATGAGACATCTTATCCTTTTGTATATACTTTCTATATCATGATTCATAAAAAATTGAAGCCCTTATAAAAGAGGGTGAGGAATCAACTGTTCTGATACCAAAACTTGAGGACAATATCCCAAAATTGCAAAAGTTGTTGCTTGATGAGGATAAGGTCTTAGAAGAAATCACAGAGAGTTCCAAAGGTGAAGTCTTTTCTTTTTTATATCCAACAATATATTAGAAGTTGCTTTTAATTAAATTTGCTTTGCTTAAGTGGTGATGCATCTCCAATCGTTATACCTTAGTCAAAACCTCTTTAAAACTTTTTTGATACTTAAGTTGTTAAGCATTCTTCCTTGCAGTTGCAACTTTTCATTTTCCATTCTATTTTACCATTGAAGTGCTTAGTCAAGTTAGGTTCCTTATTCTAATAGCAGATAATCATGACTCTCTGTATATATATGTATATATATTGGCATGATTTATTTCAAAATATGTTCTTATATTTTTCATTTTAGTCAACTGTATATAATTATCTCAAGGACTAAATTGTTTTTTTGTTGTTATTGTCTGGGATGCATCAAGCTGATTTTCAGTGTTTTTGGTTGTGGTAGCTGGTCTTTATTTGTTTAATATTATCTACCATGTAGACAAATGGAGCTAATATCCTATGTGCTATAGAGGGTTTTTAGCTACTTGTATTTTTTTTCCTTTGTTAACCCTGTCATTGACTGGTAAGCAGTTGAAACTGAGAAATACCGCTCAGAGCTTGCTAAAGTTCGTGCTGAGCTTGAACCTTGGGAAAAAGATTTGATTGAGCACAATGGAAAACTTGAAGTTGCATGTACAGAGGCTAAGCTTCTAAATGATAAGGTGAGAATGACTTCTCTTACTTTCAAGTGCTATTGCTCTGTCCATGCCATCAAATTACTAATCCCCTTTGCTGTTAGCCTGTATAATTTAAATTTCATCTGTGTTATGATATTTTCCACATTTTATGTCCTTGTTATGCATTTAACAAATATAAACCTAAATACCCAAAAAAAAACAGTGGCTCCCTGAAGCTAGCTTAGTCATAAGATGATATCTTAGTTTCTTCCAGATATAACAGTTCACCCTGATAAGCAACAACAAAGCCAAAAAAGGGTTAAACTCAAAAAATGGAATACATAGAAAACTAGTAACACAAACCAAAGTTTCTGCTTCACTTTAATTAAGAGGGCATCTTTCTGACATGCATGCTCGAGATTCTTGGGGGATGCACTTATTTATTAAGGTACTATCAAGAAATAATTTAATTAATTAAAATGTAAAAATTAAAAGAAATAAATATGCAAAATTTAGGATTAGACAAAAATTGCGAAGTTTCTAACATGTGGGTACTAAAATTGCTGGAAAAGAATAGGGGGGCAAAAATTGTGGATAAGGAATTAAAGGGGGTCTAAAATTGCAATTTAGCCTCAATACTATTAATTTTATCTTTATCAATACTCTACTTTGTATGTAATCAACGCATTCCATTAGTTTAACTTCTTACAAATCTTTGCAGCAAAATATGATGTTGCAATATCAACAGCATGTCATGGACTTGATTATATTGTGGTGGAAACAACTAATGCAGCTCAAGCATGTGTTGAGTTACTTCGTAGAGAGAATCTTGGTGTTGCTACTTTCATGATATTGGTATTTTTTTATTTTTAATATTAATCAACTTGTTTTTGTCTCTAAATGGCTGTTTAATATTTTGAATGGCATGAATTAAATATGTTCACTTTTACTTCTGGACCCTTGGATTTGTATAACTGTGACTGAGTTCATGCTCTACGATATATTTGCTAATTTAAGGACATGTTGGTATAAGAGTGTTTTTTGTTTCAATTTTTGTTTATTTTCACCTATAGTGACAAAAATGTGATAACAATTTCACCATTTTTTGTTTTTAAAGATTTTATATGAAAATGGTGAAATCACTCATTAACTTCCAACTAAAAGCTTGAGTTTTTGGGTTTTAAACTACTCCCTCTAGTCCTTTTTATAAGAAACAAGTTTTAGAGTAGTTTACATTGAAACTTGTTTCTTATAAAAAGGATTGGAGGTAGTACTTGAATAGTTGAATTTAAAAACGCAGTGATAATAGCACTTTTATATTGGTTTTGGAGGGAGTATAGTCCTAGGAACCTTTTAAATCCTAGTTGGGGAGTAAAAGCATACTGTAATAATACCCTTGATTGAATAATATTTGCCAATGATTGATGATCTATTTGGTTCTGTAATGTTTTTGGTGTGCTGATAATACTTAAAATGGATGTTTGTTTGATAAATATAATTGGGATATCATTTCTTTTTTCAGGAGAAGCAAGTTGATCTTCTTCCGAAGTTGAAAAAGAATGTAAGCACTCCAGAGGGGGTTCCACGCTTTTTTGATTTAGTGAAAGTTCAAGATGAAAGAATAAAGCTTGCTTTCTTTGCGGCACTTAGAAACACTGTGGTTGCTAAAGATCTTGACTAGGTCAGTTGCACTTTCGTAGCAGGATGCTTCATTCTGATGATAAATATTAAGGATCCATCATAATGGTATTTTTTCAGATATGAAAATCATTATGCTCGTGATTTAGAATTGTTTGATAAGCAAATTTTGTTGGTATAGTTTTGTTTGATAATGCCTCAATTGGGCTTTTCTTTTAACGTGAACATGGGTAGGGAATCCTCATTATTTACGCTTGCATGATGGGATTTAAAGAACAGGTTACCAAAAACAAAACACGCGATTATGTCCTGTCAATTTTTTCTTATGGTTAGTCAATGAATTATAATTGTTACGTCATTAGTTAATGGTATTATTTGAGTGAGCTAGACCCCTTGCTAGTTTCCTGTTAACTAGTGTTTGAAGACTATTGGTGATTTGGTAGTTTAATTTATTATGTGAAGATGTTGGATTTTTAGGTTAATAAATTTATTCATACAATAGTTTGGTTTGAAAGTTAGATAACGTACGTGGCTATTATTTCCTAGTATAGAATTTTAATTTTTAAATTAGCACTGAGTTGAAAAGTTGAAATATTAGGAAGAATGCACAATATATAATTATATATATATAGTAGTTAAATACTAATACAATTTAAGATAGTAATTAGCTCTAGTAAGTTAAATTAGCACGTAGTTTGTGATTTTTCTATTATTGGCTCAAATATGTGTATTTTTACATTTAGTAAACCACAATCATGCACTTTAACATCACATCAATATTTGAAGGGAAAATTATAAATTTCGCAAAAATAAAATAAAAATCATTATTCTACATCGGTTGAGTGATAAACAATGTAGAAACCCTTCAAATTCTACATCGGTTGACTTATAACCGATGTAAAAACCTTGCCATTCCTACCCATTCTGCATCGGTTAAGTAATAAACGATGTAGAAATCCTTCAAATTCTACATCGGTTGACTTATAACCGATGTAGAAACCTTGCCATTATTACCAATTCTACATCGGTTGACTGATAACCGATGTAGAAACCCTACCATTCAACATCGGTTTCAACCTTAGAACTGATGTAGAAAGCTCACATTCTACATCGATTGAGCTACACAACCGATGTAGAAAGTGATGGAAGCTTGCTTGTGGGGCTTCTATGGAGGCTGGATCTTTGAGCTTCAATGAGGTCCTTTAATGGTGATTTTCCACCATGGAAATGCAGCGGAAGACAAAGGAGAAGAGGTGAGAGGAGGCGTCATCCACTAGGGAATAAGCCATGGAAGAAGGAGCTTCACCACCAAGATGAGCCTTGGATAAGAAGCTTGGAGAGGATGCTTCAATGGAGGAAAAGAAAGAGGGAGAGAAAGAGAGAGGGGGGAGCACGAAATTGAAGGAATAAAAGAGGTAGAGAAGTGGAACTTTGAAGTATGTCTCACAAGACTCTCATTCATCAAAGTTACAACAAGTGTTACACATGCTTCTATTTATAGACTATGTAGCTTCCTTGAGAAGCTTTCTTGAGAAAACTTCCTTGAGAAGATTCTTTGAGAAAACTTCCTTGAGAAGCTAGAGCTTAGCTACACACACCCCTCTCATAACTAAGCTCACCTCCTTGAGAAACTTCCTTAAAAAGATTCCTAAAGAAGCTTGAGCTTAGCTACACATACCTCTCTAATAGCTAAGCTCACCTCCTTGAGATGAGAAGCTAGAGCTTAGCTACACACCCCCTATAATAGCTAAGCTCACCCCCATGACAAAAAACATGAAAATACAAAAAAAAGTCCTTACTACAAAGACTACTCAAAATGCCCCGAAATACAAGGCTAAAACCCTATACTACTAGAATGGCCAAAATACAAGGCCCAGACGAAGGAAATACCTATTCTAATATTTACAAAGATAAGTGGGCTCATACTTAGCCCATGGGCTTGAAATCTACCCTAAGGCTCATGAGACCCTAGGTCTTCCCTTGGATCTCTGGCCCAATCTACTTGG